>NW_006923634.1:8989-11118 GCF_000298275.1 Orycteropus afer afer | reverse complement strand
CAAGACATTGTGACATTGTTGTATTTAGATCTCTGCTAACTGCTTGTGAAGAGCAGTGAAGGGTAAGTCAGGCTCTTGGTAGTTGTTTATCATTGGCCAGTTGGTGGAGAAGGAAGTGGTGGCTCTCACTCCGTAAGTGGAGCTGCAGGAGGTGCAAGTGTCATTGCATCGTATGGGCACAGGTACTGTCTCCCATTCAGTTAGACACAAACACCTATTGAAAAACCATCAAAAAAGTAAAAGCAAGCAGACAAAAAACACACTACATAAACACACAGGAACAATCACCAAAAAAAGAAAAAAAGGATAGAAAAGGAAGAAAGAAAGAAAACACACTATCTGGGGGGGAACAATAAGAGAAAAAAGGTAGATTAGGAGAATAATGCAGAAAAAATGGGAAAAATGCAAAAAGAAAAACAGGGAATGGGGTTAACCATGAGAAAGAAAAAAAAAAAGTGTAACCAGGAACAGGGAAGAGAGAAATAGCTGAAAACTAGAACCTGGGAAGAACAGAATAAGTATAATAATAAAAAAGATGAACAAAATTGTAACAATAATAATAGTAATAATTTTCAAACAGACAAAAAAAACTGAAAAAAAAAAGGTAAAAAAAAAAATCTGGGCAGCATGGGCCAGAGCACCCAGGCTCCATCACATCACACAGACTGAGATGGAATTCATGCCAGTTTAGAGGGTGGGTGGGAGTGAAGGATGGCCGTACCTATATCCATCAAGAGGGTGTGGGGTATAAGAGTAACAAGGGGAATATCACACCTTTGCAGTCCTTTTTGTAAGGTAAGTCCTTGTGGTCCCTGGCAAGTGGAGCCTATTCTTAGGTCCCTGGAATCTGAGAGAACACTGTCACTCTAAATACCTAAAATGGTTGAACCACTTGTAAATATTCAAAATGGCTGTGCTCTCCGGACAGGCAAAAGTTCACAGCTCAGCCTGTCTCCCTCTTTGTTGCTTCTCCTTTTTTTCACCAGCCACCAGTGCAGTCCTCCATGCAGCTTCTAGCTAGCAGGGCTGATTTTTAGGTTAATTCTTAGGTCCCAATACCACTTGGCAATATCCAAGCTCTCTCCTTTTTTGGTGTTTTCATGTAGGTTCTTCTAGTTGTTTGGAATTTAGTCCACTTCTGTATTCTTCCTTTCAAAGATCAGGGCTCCAAGATTATTTTCTGTATCTGTGTTAATTGGTTCCCCTTTTCTTTTTTGAAGAAGGCCTGTGTAGTTTTTTTGTTGTTGTTGTTTGTTTGTTTCTTTTTGCCTATTCTGCCATCTTACTGGAACCCTTCTTTTATCATTTTGACATGAAACTTTTCTTTCAGAGATAAATTTCTCATTCTCTTGTCCATGGCTGTGAAAGAATAAGCTTTTTTTTTTTTTTTAAGGAAACAGCTATTATGAACAGTCATTAAAAAGGTAATGAGTTATTATAAAAATTAAGGAATTCATGATCTTATCTCCTCAAAAAAATTGAATATTTCAAACAAAATGAAAGCTATCAAGATCATGACATGATAAAGTTAGTACACTTCAGTAAATGTTGAAGAAAAAAGCCACACGAGAAGAATTTTCTTGCTTTTGTGCGCACATTGAATAGTGTTAAGTGAGGAAGTGCTTCTCTATGTTGGGGGAAAAAGAAGAAATTTTGTAGGAAAGAATTTAAAAAAAGTGAAGGAGTGGATTTTGAAAATTGTAATAAGATGTATCCAAATTACAAATAGCTAAAGAAAAAATCAAAAATTAAAGATAAAGAGAAGAGTAAATCCTCTCAAAACAAGGGAAAAATGGGTATACTTTGCAAGATTTTAATGAGAATAAAGTAATTCATTAGTATCTCTTAACTTCTTCCAAATATATGGATGTTGTTCTTTACTGGAAAAAAAAAATTGTAGGCAAAATAAAAAAATGAAGAGCAAAGACAAAAATGTAAAGAATGTACTTAGAGAACAGTAGCAATGCCTAGTATGCACTCACACACAGTAACAGTTCAAAAGGAAGTGAAAGACGGAGCCTTCGTCTCTGACTCTTGTACTTCTTGAAACTATTCCCAGCTGTCACAGCTTCACTTCCTAGTGTTTGAGTTGTGATACGAATGATTTTCTGATTCTGTCTCTGTCTCAC
>NW_006923634.1:6028-7439 GCF_000298275.1 Orycteropus afer afer | reverse complement strand
TTTTAGCAGTCCATGGTACTTGCAGCATTCTTTGCCAACACTGCACCACAAAAGCTCAGACTCTTTACTGACTTCACTCAGGATAATGTCCACCAAGTTCATCCGTGTTATGAACGTGGATTCTACATTATTCTTTACTGTTGCATAGAATTCCATTGTGTGTCTGTACCATAGTTTGGTTACCCATTCCCCATTGATGGGCACTAAGGTTGTTTCTATCTCTTTGCTATTGTGAATAATGTTGCATTGAACACGGATGTGCATACATCTATTCATGTTCTGACTCTTACTTCTTTAGGATATATACCTAGTAATGGCATTGCTGGATCAAATGGTATGTCTATTTCCAACTTTTTACAGAATTGCCATACCATTTTTCACAGTGGTTGTATCATTTTACAGTCCCACCAGCAGTGTATGAGAGTCCTAATCTGTCCACATCCTTGCTAACATTTGTTATTTTTGGTCTTGTTGAACTTTGCTTTTATTGCTGGGGTGAGATGATATCTCATGGTTGTTTTGATTTGTATCTCTCTGATGACTAATGATTGTGAACATTTCTTCAAGTGTTTGTTAGCTACATGAATATCTTTGCTGAAATGTCTTTTCCTGTCTTCTGCCCACTTTTTAATTGGGTTGTTTGTCTTTTTGATATCGAGGAGTTGGATGTCTACATAAATTTCAGAAATAAGCCCCTTGTTGTGTATCATTGCTGAATATTTTTTCCCAGTCTAGGTTCTCTTTTTACTCTTTTGAAAAAGTCTTTTGATATGCATAAGAATTTAGTTTTTAAAAGGTCTCAATCATCTAGTTTATCTTCTGCTGTTTGTGCAGTTTTACTTATGTTTGATAGTATATTAATACCATGTATTAGGGCCCCTAAGTTTGCACCTATTTTATCTTTGATGACCTTTGTACTTTTAGGCTTTACATTTAAGTCTTTGATTCATCTGAACTTAGTTTTTGTGTATGGTGTGAGGTATGGATCTTTTTTCTTTTTTCTGCAAATGAATATCCAGTTTTGCCAGCATCATTTGTTAAAGAGACTATCTCTTGCCCATTCAATAGATCTCAACCCTTTGCCAAAGACCAACTCTCTTTAAGTGGATGGATCTATTTCTGGGTTCCACTGGTCTATGTGTCTGTTTTTGTGCAAATTCTATGCTGTTAGGAATACTGTGGCTGTATAGCAGTTTTAAGATTAGGGAATGTAAGACCTCCTACTTTGTTTTTCTTCTTCAGTAGTGCTTTTCTTATCTAAAGCCTCTTTCCTTTCATATAAAATTGTTGTTGTTGTTGTTATTGTTGTTATTGTGTGCCACCAAGTCAGCCCCAACTCATAGCGACCCCTCCTTGGGTTTCTGAGGCAGTATCACTATGGAAGTAGATTGCTCAACCTTCCTTCTGAGCC
>NW_006923634.1:3502-4478 GCF_000298275.1 Orycteropus afer afer | reverse complement strand
TATGCCAAGAGATTTGGAAGACAGCTACCTGGCTAACTGACTGGAAGAGATCCATATTAGTCCGCATTCCAAAGAAAGGGGATCCCACAGATTGTGGAAATTATAAACAACATTATTAATATTGCATGCAAGTAAAATCTTACTGAAGATAATTCAAAAACAGTTGTAGCAGTATACTGACAGAGAACTTCCAGAAGTGCAAGCTGGATTCAGAAGAAGACGTGGAACAAGGAATATCATTACAGATGTCAGGTGGATCTTGGTTCAAAGCAAAGATTACCAGAAAGATGTTTACTTGTGTTTTATTGACTAAGCAAAAGCATTTGATTGTGTAGGTCATAACAAATTATGGGTAGCATTTAGAAGAATGGGAATTCCAGAACACTTAATTGTAGTCATGAGGAGCCTGTACATAGACAAGGAGGCTGTCATTCAAACAGAACAAGGGGACTCTGTATAGTTTAAAATCAAGAAGGGAGTGCATCAGGGTTGTATCTTTTCACCATACTTATTCAATACCTATGCTGAGCAAATATCTGAGAAGCTGGATTATATGAAGAAGAATATTGCATCAAGATTGGCAGAAGAAACATTAACAACCTGCAGTACTCTGACAACACATCTTTGCTTGCTGAAAGTGAGGATGATTTTAAGCACTTACTGATGAACATTGAAGAATACAGTCTGCAGTATGGATTACATCTCAATATTAAAAAAAAATCCTCACAATTGGACCTATAAGGAACATCACAATAAAAGGAGAAAAGACTGAAGTTGTCAAAGACTTTGCATGGCTTGGTTCTATAATTGACGCCAATGGAAGCAGCAATCAGGACATCAGGTACAGCAATCGGGCAGATTGGCTGCAAAGGACTTTTCTTTCTTTTTTTTTTTTTAATTGTGATTTGGGTGAAAATTTACAGAGCAAATTCACTTTCCACACAGCAGTTCACATACACTTTGTCTCGTGACACTG
>NW_006923634.1:1670-2769 GCF_000298275.1 Orycteropus afer afer | reverse complement strand
TTCACCCAAATCAATACTTATCTCTATCTATCTAACAGTGTTCCCTCCCCTCCCCTCCCAACCCTGGTAACCAACAAAGAAAATGTCCTTCCATATATAAACCTTTCCTTGACTTTTACAATAAAGGACTAAAACAATATTCATCCTTTTGTGACTGACTTATTTCACTCAGCATAATGTCCTCCAAATTCATCCATGTTATGCGGTGTTTTGCAGATTCTACATTATTCTTTAGTGATGCATAGTATTCCATTGTATGTATGCACCATAGCTTGGTTATCCATTCCTCAGTTGATGGACACTGAGGTTGTTTCCATCTTTTGGCTATTGTAAACAGTGCTGTGATGAACATGGGTGTGCATATGTCTGTTCTTGTCATGGCTCACACTTCTTTAGGATATATACCTAGTAATGGAATGGCTGGGTCAAATGGTATTTTTAATTCCAACTTTTGAAGGAATCACCATACTGCTTTCCACAATGGTTGTACCATTTTACAGTATCACCAGAAGTGTATCAAAGTTCCAAACTCTCCACATCCTTGCCAACATTTGTTATTTTCTGTCTTGTTGAACTTTGCTACTAGTGCTGCAGCAAGATGTTATCTCATTATTGTTTTGATTTGCATCTCTCTGGTGGCGTAGTGCCTAAAGCACTTGACTGCTAACCAGAAGGCTGGTGGTTCAAACTCACCAGCCACTCCTGGGAAGGAAGATGAGATAATCTACTTCCATAGGGATACTGCCTCGGAAACCCAAGGAGGGGTCGCTGTGAGTCGTGTCCGGCTCAACGGCACATAACAACAACAATAGCTAATGATCGTGAGCTTTTCTTCATATGTTTGTTGGCTGCTTGAATATCCTCCTTGGTGAAGTGTCTATTCATGTCTCCTCCCCATTTTTTAATTGGATTGTTTGTCTTTTTTTTTATTGAAGTGTTGGAGCTTTCTATAAATTCTAGAGATAAGTCCCTTGTCAGACATGACATTACCAATTTTATTTTTCCCCAATCTGTAGGTTCTCTTTTGACTCTTTTGGAGAAGTCTTTGGAAACACATAAAAATTTAATTTTTAAAAGGTCCCAATCATCTGGTTTCTCT
>NW_006923634.1:0-572 GCF_000298275.1 Orycteropus afer afer | reverse complement strand
TGAAGTAGTGTTTTATTATTTTCTTTGTAGAAGTCTTTTGTGTCCCTGGTAAGATTTATTCCCAAGTATTTTATTTTTTTGGTAGCTATTGTAAATTGCATTGATTTCCTAATTTCTTTTTCAGCAATCTCATTGCTGGTGTAGAAGAATCCAACTGATTTTTGGATGTTGATCTTATATCCTGCCACAATGCTAAATCTCTCAATTAGTTCCAGTATATTTTTAACTGAGTCTCTTGGGTTTTCAAGGTAGAGGATCATATCATCAGCAAATAGGGATAGTTTGACTTCTTCCTTACCAATCTGGATGACTTTGATTTCCCTTTCTTGCCTTATGGCTCTGGCTAGGAGTGGGAGCTCTGGTAGCATAGTGCTTAAGGCACTTGACTGATAACCAGAAGGCTGGTGGTTCCAAAGAAGGAAGACAGGGCAATCTACTTCCATAGTGATACTGCCTCGGAAACCCAAGGAGGGATCACTATGAGTCGGGTGCGACTCGAGGGTACATAATGACAAAGGACTTCCAGTACAATGTTGAATAGAAGTGGTGATAGTGGGCATCCTTGTCTGGTT
>NW_006923633.1:33337-34381 GCF_000298275.1 Orycteropus afer afer | reverse complement strand
ACTCATAGGACCCCTCCTTGGGTTTCCGAAGTGGTATCTCTACAGAAGTAGATTGCCCCATCTTCCTTCTGAGGAGTGTATAGATGCCAGAAACATGGTTCAAAACAATATTTTGTTCTGATTCCAAGTTTAAACACTTTTCAGATTTTCTCTACTTCCTCATCTTGAGAAAATAAATAAAATTTTCATCTTTCTTCATGTTTCAATTTATTTTCCTTGATAACCAAGGAAATTTTTGACTTGATCATATTCTGGAGAATAATAATTTTTATAATATAATAATCACTTTTTAATTATATATTATAAAATCCTTACCAGTCTCAGTGTCTATTTCTTTCATTATACTTTATACTGTCAGTTTTCTTTTATATAATGAAAGCCCAGTATACAAGCATAGCAAATCTAGTCTCCTGGAATTACTGCCTAAGGTATTTGACTGCTAACCAGAAGGCTGGTGGTTCAAACCCACTAGCCACTCCTCAGAAGGAAGATAGGGCAATCTACTTCTGTAGAGATACCACTTCGGAAACCCAAGGAGGGGTTGCTATGAGTCGGCTGGCTCCAACACGATGGCAGTGAGTGAGTCACACCCGAATGGAGAACCTGTCCCATGCTTCCATTAGAAGCTTCACAGTGTCCACTCATGTGCTAAGGAGTACTCCTAGGAAAATTAAACTACAAGGTGCCAGTCAATGAATAACTCAGGGAACTGTGTGTTTTGTAGAAGCCTAATCTAACATAGATCAAGGTATATTATAATTGTTTAGTCATAAATGAGGATAAGATGTTGAATAGACAATACAATAATTGATGCAATATGTGTGTGTACTCATGTAAGTAAGCATTTTATGCACAAAGGAAAAAAAAACTGGAAGAAAATATATAAAAATATCAGTGCTTTTGAATGAGTTTAATTATCTTAGATTGTGTATTCTAATATTTTTCTAATGAGCAGATTTTATTCACATGATGGTATAACACTTTATAAAATTAATTCAGTGTAAAAAATATGTACTATTCTATCAGACATAGTTAACTACTTGT
>NW_006923633.1:31275-32067 GCF_000298275.1 Orycteropus afer afer | reverse complement strand
TCTTCTGAAAATGAATATTCTGTGGTCTATAATTTTAATTCACCACAGTAAAGACCTCAGAGGTTGAATTTTCTGATTTTTCAGTAGTATTAAATAATACTGGAAATAAAATGACAGTGAATGGTGTATTTATGAAAACTATGTTTATCTCATTGCTTATTAAATATTTAGAATTTTTCCCATGCCGCAGAAATGAACACAAATGAAGAGTAAAGTTAGGTGAGCATACATGCCTTAATGAACCTAACAAGACAGGAACACAGAACCAACATTTATGAGCTTGGACACTGTATACATGACGTCTGTGCCATTCCTTTGTCTAAACATGTGGAAAACAGTAACACCTATGGTATCATGTTTTCACAAGGAATGAATGTATTGACAAAGGAAAGAAAGAATTGCAAACACTACAAGTTCCATTCTAATTATATGCATTACCTTTGTATAATGGATTATTCTAATACCCACATATGATTTTGTTTATATATGGAAAGATAATTAAGATTTCATTCATTTATATTTTGTAAACCACTCTATATTATCAATTTGTAGAAACATAAAACGTTATTTTTAATCCTATGTTATTTAAATAAGCAAAACCCTGTTTGAGGTCACTGATGCTTAGTATCAACTATAATCTCCTACAGTGAAGAGAAGATGACACTATGGGTAGAAAGAATACCACAAACATGTCTGACTTCATCCTCATGGGACTGACAGACTCTGAAGAGATGCGGCTGGTCCTCTTTAGTCTCTTTCTCCTGATTTACCTGGTGACTGTGCTGGGGAATG
>NW_006923633.1:29321-29853 GCF_000298275.1 Orycteropus afer afer | reverse complement strand
GCTGCCAGGATGCTCTTTAGAAGCAAGAATGTCCAGACTTCATCTCACCTACTTTGGTCATGTTGTCAGAAGGGACCATTCTCAAAGGATATGAAAACTGGTAATGTGGAAGGTCAGCAAAAAAAAGGGAGCACCCTCAACAAGATGAATAGACACAGTCGCTGCAACGATGGGCTGAAGTATAGCAAGCAATGTGGAATGGTGCAAGACTGGGCAGAGTTTCTTTCTGTTGTGCATAGAGTCTCTACGAGTCAGAATTGACATAAAGTCACAGCATAGGGAACAGCCCTGAACCCCCGCAAATGGTCCCTGGATTCCATCTTGTTTGTGCAAGAGAGAAATTTGCTCCTTCACCACCCCTTCTTTCCCTCCTCAGGGCTAGTGGAGCCCTTCTGTAGCTACAATTCATGAAGCTGCTGACAGCAGCATCCGATCCAAGAGAAGCACAGACGGTGGTCGCAAGGCGCTGTTCAAGGCCCTTCCAGCCTCGACACGGTGCCGTCCTGACTGGGAGCAGACACGCAGCCCCCAT
>NW_006923633.1:28717-29221 GCF_000298275.1 Orycteropus afer afer | reverse complement strand
GCTGCCAGGATGCTCTTTAGAAGCAAGAATGTCCAGACTTCATCTCACCTACTTTGGTCATGTTGTCAGAAGGGACCATTCTCAAAGGATATGAAGACTGGTAAAGTGGAAGGTCAGCAAAAAAAGGGAGGACCCTCAGCAAGATGGATAGACACAGTCGCTGCAACGATGGGCTGAAGTATAGCAAGCAATGTGTGAATGGTGCAGGACTGGGCAGAGTTTCTTTCTGTTGTGCATAGAGTCGCTACGAGTCAGAATTGACATAAAGTCACAGCATAGGGAACAGCCCTGAAGCCCCACAAATGGTCCCTGGATTCCATCTTATTTGTGCAAGAGAGAAATTTGCTCCTTCACCACCCCTTCTTTCCCTTCTCAGGGCTAGTGGAGCCCTTCTGTTGCTACAATTCATGAAGCTGCTGACAGCAGCATCCGATCCGAGAGAAGCACAGACGGTGGTCGCAAGGCGCTGTTCAAGGCCCTTCCAGCCTCGACACGGTGCCGTCC
>NW_006923633.1:27810-28617 GCF_000298275.1 Orycteropus afer afer | reverse complement strand
AGAGAAGCACAGACGGTGGTCGCAAGGCGCTGTTCAAGGCCCTTCCAGCCTCGACACGGTGCCGTCCTGACTGGGAGCAGACACGCAGCCCCCATCCCCAGCTCCTCGACCCCAGGCATAAATATCCCTAGAAAGTGGGAGGGGGTCAGTGGTTACTTGACTTGGCCCTACCTATTGCCACTGGGCCACTCACCATCTGCAGATGTTTGTAAGCCTCCCTCCTTGCTTGTATTTTGTAAACTCTTTGTTCCTACTTTGCCATCACTTTCTCTATAATAATTTTCTTGTCTCTGAGCGCCCCTCCAGGTAAGTTTTTTGGTCTTCTCGCACCTATTCAAGAAGAAGTCTTAGCCTCCCTTGGTAATTCTCTGAATAGTCACCTAACAAAAAGAACACGAAACAATATGAAGACTTTCCAAATATGTTATTTTTGCAAGTCGTTGATGAATAGACAATTATACTAAATGACATAGTTTTCCTTTACCAGATAACCCTTAGATTCAAACAAAAATAAAAGGGTCATCATCAAGTTGAATCTGATTCATGGTGATCCCAGATATGTCAGACTAGAACTGTGTTTCATAGTGTTTTCAACTGACAATTTTTTGGAAGTTAGATCTGTACCGTTTTCATTTGAGGAAGTCTGGGTAGACTCCAACCTCTACCTTTTAGTTAACAATTTTTGACTCCAGGTTCTCCAGCTAGCAGATGGGTAATAGTATTAATAAAAACTTTATTTTAGGTGATAGAAATCCATCCTTCTACTTGTTCATGCTAAAATTTAGAAAGCATTCATGAATTTTCTTT
>NW_006923633.1:26835-27301 GCF_000298275.1 Orycteropus afer afer | reverse complement strand
TTTTCTTGTCTGTTTTCCCCACTTTCATGTAAGTTCTATGAAGAGAAGATATTTTCCTGTTTTTTTTTTTTTTTCTTCTAATTCTGTACACTTAGCATTATAAACAGTGCCTGAATAAATGTTTTTGAATAATTGACTGTTTGGAATGATGGAACCTGGGGACCAAGTGATTAAAGAATGTGCTCAATTTACTCAATTATTAATGTGCAAACTCCAACTATTTGAATCTAGACCCTATATTCCTAACCAACACTCTACAACATTACTTTTTTCCTACAAAATAACATTTTACTACACTTATAAGAGTTGAAGAAATAAAATCCATAACTTTGTATTCTGAAAAATAGCAGGAGTTATTGAGAGTTGTATTTTACTAACACAGACCATCTCAAGCTGCTTATAGACAACAGGGGGATTTTGCAATGCAAACGAATTCCCCAAATATACAAGTATTTATAATGTACAG
>NW_006923633.1:24135-26735 GCF_000298275.1 Orycteropus afer afer | reverse complement strand
TCTTCTCAAGGAACTTATTCGTCCTGTTGAAATATCTAATGAATGTGAGACGAAATCTTATCACCTTTGCTTCTAAGGCACATTTCAGTTATACTTCTTCCAAGAAAGATTTGGCCTTTCTTCTAACGGTCATTGACACAATCAATATTTTTCATGAACACCATAACTCAAAGGCATCAGTTCTTCTTCAGTCATCTTTATTCATTGTCCAGTTTTCACATGCATAGGAGCCTATTTATTGCAAATACCATTGCTTGAGCCCTCAAAGTGATATATTTGCTTTTCATCACATGAAATAGGTTATCTGCAACAGGTTTTCTCAATGAATCAATCTAGCCAGGACATGAGGCAAGAAAAAGAAATAAAAATGTGGAGATTGGGAAAAATATATAAAATTATTTTATTTCTGATTGTAAAATCCACAAATAAGTTTAAGATATAACAAAAGAATATGTTTTTGTTACTGTTAGGTGCTGTTGAGTCGTCTTTGACTCATAGTGACCCTATGCACAGCAGAACGAAACACTGCCCTATCTTGCACCAGCCTCACAATCCTTGCTATACCTGAGCCCATTGCTGCAGCCACTGTGTCTGTTCATTGCATTAAGGACCTTCCCCTTCTTCATTCACTCTCTCTATATGTATATGTGTGTGTGTGTGTATACACATACATATCACATGTCTGTCAGTTTGTTGTACTATAGTGGCTTATGCATTGCTGTGAGGCTAGAGGTTATACCACAAGCATTTCAAATACCAGCAGGGTCACCCATGGTGAACAAGTTTCAGCAGAGCTTCCTCACTAAGACAGACTTAGAAGAAGGAAGGGGCTATCCACTTCTCAAAGAACTGGCCAGTGAAAACATTCAGTATATATCAAAGGGAGATGGAAAAAATGCACAGTCACTGTACCAAAAAGAATTGGTTGATGTTCATCTATTTCAGGAGGTGGAATATGATCAAGAACCAAGGGTACTGGAGGAAGAACTTAAAGCTGCACTGTAGGAATTGGTGAAAAACAAGGCATTGGTAATTGATGGAATACCCATTGAGATGTTTCAACAAAAGGATGCTACATTGGAGACACCTATTCATCTATGACAAGAAATTTGGAAAACAGTTACCTGGACAACTGACTGGAAGAGGTCCATATTTGTACCTATTCCACAAAAAAAAAAGTGATCCCTCAGAATGTGGAAATTATCTAACAATATCATTAATATCACATACAAGTAAATCTTGCTGAATGAAGATAATTCAAAAACAGTGACAAGGAAGTTCTAGAATGTAGAATGAAGGATATTGTTGCTGATGTCAGATGAATCTTGGCTGGAAGCAAAGAATACCAAAAAGATGTTTACTTGTGTTTTATTGACTGTGCAAAGGCATTTGACTGTGTGGATCATAACAAATTATGGATAACATAAAGTTACATAGATAAGAATGGAAATTCCAGAACACTTAATTGTGCTCATAAGAAACCTGTACATAGAGCAGGAGGCTGTCATTTGAACAGAACAATGGGCTACTGCATGGTTTAAAATCAGGAAGGTAGTGTGTCAGAGTTGCATCTTTTCACCATACTTGTTCAATCTGTATGCTCAGCAAATAATCTGAGAAACTGGATTATATGAAGAGGAAAGCAGCATCAGGATTGGAAGAAGACTCATCAACAATCTGCAAAATGGGCATGATGCAACCTTGTTTGATGAAAGGAAAGATGGCTGGTAATGCTTACTAATAAATATTAAAGTCTACAGTCTGCAGTATGGATTACACATCAACGTAAAGAAAACGAAAATCCTCGCAACTGTACCAATAAACAGCATCATGATAAATGGAGAAAATATTGAAGTTGTCAAAGATTTCATATTACCTGGTTTCACAATCATCACCATCAGAAGAAGCAGTCAAGAAATCAGACAACCTATTGCACTGGGCACATCTGCTGCATAAGACATCTTTAAAGTACTGAAGAGCAAAGATGTCTCTTTGAAGACGAAGGTGCACCTAACCCAAGCTATGTATTTTCCATTGTCTCATATGTGTATGGGAAACCTGGGCAATGAATAAGGAAGACTGCAGACTTGAAGTTTTGAATTGTGGTGTCAGCAAAGAAAACCTAATATACCATGGACTGCCAGAAGAATTAACAGATCTATCCTAGAAGAAGTGCACCAAGAATGTTCCTTGGAAGCAAGAATGTCCGGACTTCATCTCACCTGCTTTGGTCAGGTTATCAGAAGGAACCATTTCCTAGAAAAGGATATTACACTCAGCAAAGCAAAGGGTTAGCAAAGAAGGGGAAGGCCCTCAATGAGATGGACTGACATAGTGTATTCAACAATGGACTTGGGTATAGCAAGGATTGTGTTGCTGGCGCAGGACTGGGCAGTGTTTTGTTCTGTTGAACAAAGTGTGGGCATGAATCGAAGATGACTGGATGGCATGTAACAAAACAATAACATATGCATGAAAGGGCTAGATAATGAATAAGGAAGACCAATGATCTTTGCTTTTCAGCTCTTTAAAGAGGTCTTTTGCAGCAGATTTGCCCAGTGCAATACTATGTCTGATTTCTTTGTTTGTTTGTTTGTTTT
>NW_006923633.1:15355-19155 GCF_000298275.1 Orycteropus afer afer | reverse complement strand
ATTTCATTTTTGACAGCTTCCAATTTTCTTGATACGTACTACCTACATTCCATATTCTGATTACTAATGGATGTTTGCAGCTGTTGCTTCCAATTTTGAGTCATGACACATCAGCAAACGGAGGTCCCAAAAGCTTTATTCCATTCCCATCATTAAAATTTATTCTACTTTGGGGAGGCAGCTCTTCCTCAGTGCCTTCTTGCCTGAGGGGCTCATCTTCTGGCACTATAGCAGACAATGATTCAGGGTTATTCATAAAGTTTTCCAGTAATACATCAGACAGTGTTTCGTTGTTCTTCATAAGGTTTTCACTGGCTAATTCTATGTGAAGTCAATGGTCCCTTCCTTCTTCTGAGTCTTTCTTAGTCTGGAAGCTCCCCTGAAACCTGTTCCCTATGGGTGACCCAGTTGGTGTTTAAAAAATTAGTAGCATAGCCTCCAGGCTCACAGCAACATGCAAGCCACCACAGTATGACAAACTGACAGACGAGTAGTGGTTTATGAATATGAGGCGATGGAAATATCAGCTCTGTCACTGTGCTTAGTCCTCAAACTGATATCTTTGCTTTTTAACACTTTAAGGTTGTTTTTGCAGCCAATTTGGTCAATGTATTAATCTAGCTAGGACAAAAATTTAAACAAAGGTAATCAAGATGTATAGATTTGAAAACAAAGAAAATTTTATTATTCCTTATGACAGTTCTGCAAAAAACATATAATATAATTAATAAATAAAACATTACAACAGTTAATATACAATGATTAATTATATTTCTAGCTACCAGCAACATGGTTGAAAAGAGTATTTTTTATTCTAAGATTAAATTTGTTTTTGAGATTCTCTCTTTGCTTCCTCATCTTGGACAATCATAAATAAAATATTTCTGCTTTTCTCATATTTTAATATATTTCCTTTAAAACCAATGAAACTTTTAACCTGACCATATTAATTATTATTATTATTCTATAATATAGCTTTTTTAAGTAATTTTCATAATAATCAGGATTAGAGGGAGATTAATCAATGATTTGTGATATGCAGATAACATAATCTTGCTTGCTCAAAGTGATGATGACTTCAAGCACTTACTGAGGAAGATAAAAGACTATAGCTTTCAGTGAGGACTACACCTCAACATAAAGAAAACAAAAATCCTCACAACCGAACCACTAAGCAACATCATGATAAATGGAGAATAGATTGAACTTTTCAAGAATTTAATTTTACTTGGATTCAAAATCATTACCCATGGAAGCAGCAGTCAAAAACTCAGATGTCATTTTCCACTGGGCAAATCTGCTGCAAAAGACCTCCTTAAAGTGTGAAAGAATAAGATGTCACTTTGAAGACTAAGGTGCACCTGACTCAAGCCATGGTATTTTCAGTTGATTCATATCCGAAAAAGCAGGACAGTGGAGAAGGAAGTCTGAAAAAGAATTGAATACTTTGAATTGTGGTGTTGACCAAGAATACTGAAAATACCATGGAGTTCTGGAAGAATGAAAAATATCTGTTTTGGGAGGAGTATAGATGGAATACTTTTTAGATGGGCGAATGACTAGACTTCATCTAAAATATTTTGGTCATGTTGTCAGAAGAGACCAATCCTTGGAGAAGGATATCTTGCTTGGTAAAGTGGAGGGTCAGTGAAAAATGGGAAGACTGCCGGTGACATGGCTTGACCCAGTGGTTGCAAGGTTGGACTCAATCACAGCAAACATCGAGAGGACGGAGCAGGACTGTTCAGTGCTTTGTCCTGTTGTACGTAGGCCTGCTATGAGTCAGACCTGACTCCATGCAACCCAACAACAGCAATGATTTTTTTTTTTTTAATATTTTGAAATGTTTGTTAGTATCAATGTCTATTTTTTCCTTATACTCTCAATTTATATATATAACAAAGTCCAAGTACACAAACATGGTAAATCTAGTTTCATGGAGTTAGTGTGGATAAATTGACTAACACAGCCAAATCTGACAGGAAAACAGCACTATGCTTTCCTTGTGATGCCTCACAGTTTCCAGTCATCTGCTAATTTGTACTCCTCAGGAAGTTAACTACAGGGCACCAGTCAATGAATGATACAGGGAATTGTATGTTTTATAGAAGCTTAATCTAACACAGATCAAAGTGTAATATAATTGTTTAGTGATAAACTGAACATGATACTGAATATACAATATAATAATTAATGCAATACATACATGCACATATAAAAAAGAAATTTAAACATAAGGAAAAATAATGAAGAAAATATATCAAAATATTAACATTTTTGCATAAGTTCCACTTTCTTTGAATGTTGTATTCTAATCCTTTTATAAAGAACTTATTTTATTTTATGACAGTGTCATACTTCAAAATATAAAAATAATTGAGTGTAAAAGAAAAGGTGTTGTTCTATCACTCACAGTTAACTTCTTGGCTTTTAAATTACAAAATAATTATTTCTGTAGAATCAGTTTCACTAACATCCTAGTAAACAATACAGAGGATCACAAAGGACGATCAAACCATCAAGTTCCTTATTACATATCTTCTAAGGGATTAGGCAACTATCTATTACAAGCCTCACATGAATCCAAGAGTCTTTGAAAGCTTGTGCTTGGAAATGTGCCAGAAAATCTCCCTTGGAAATTACCGCCCAAGGATGACCCAATGTTGCGTTATTAGCCATCTCAGTGTATAAAATAGCCTAGAACTATTGGAGTGAGAGGGAATGGATGCTCTGCTCTGCTAAGTCCATACACCTTCCACCTGTTTTTCAGAAAAATATTTTCCTTGTGAACTATATATTTGATTAAGAACTGAACAAGATTTGGTGGTTGATTTATTTTATCTCAGGAAAAAAACATGCTTGCACAAAAATGTAAAAATAATACATATGAAAGGAAAATAATATATTATAGAAATTTTCATCTCCTTGTATATTTTATACATTTCATTTGGAATGAAAATCAAAGCTTGACAAAGTACTAGACAAGTAATATTGGAAGAAAAAACTTGCACCGTCTTTTGCCTGAGTGAGGTAAGTATTATTCACAAAACTAGAGGGATCTGAGTCAACTCAAGGAGCCCTGGTGGCACAGTGGTTAAGCGCTAGACTACTAACCAGAAGTTCAGCAGTGAGCACCCATCAGCCATTCTGGTGAAGAAATATGTGGTACTCCACTGTCATCAATATTTAAAGCCTTAGAAAGCCAATTGCACAGTTCTGCTTTGTCCTCTGTCCTATAGGTTGCTGTGACACGGAGTCAACGCTGTGGCAAACACTTTTGGTTTGGTTTAGATTAGATCAGATAAAATGGAAACATTATAAGGGTTTTACCATATCTAATGCCATGATTTATGGAAACAAATATATAGAATTGACAAGCATTGTTCATATTTTGGTAATATAAATTTCAGAAGGAATGTGATTTGAATGCTCAAGTTAAGAAAACAACCTGTCTTCCAAAAAATGAATATTCTGTGGTTGATATTTTTAATTCACCATGGTAAAGACCCCTAAAGCTTGAAATTTCTGATTTATCAGTGCTATTAAATAATACTGGGAACAGAAGGATAGTAAATGATGCATTAAAACTATATTTAACTGACTTCTTAGTAAATGTTTAGAATTTTTTGGAGAATACTGAAATAAATTATAATTAAGAGTTTAGGGTTATAAGCCTATATTTCCTAATGAACCTAACAAGATAAAGCTAGAGAGTCAAAATTCACTAGCTCTTACATTGCACAAACTGCTTAAATTACTGTGCCATTTTCTTATGTAAAAATGTGGAAAACAATTAACAC
>NW_006923633.1:12627-13395 GCF_000298275.1 Orycteropus afer afer | reverse complement strand
AGAACTTTCAATGCAGTAATAATGAATGGTGCTAATGATCATTAGAATATGTGCAGCCCTGAAATATTTTGATTACACATTGACCTTTGTGTTTTGTTAATTATTTGGGTTAATTTAGATGTTACACACTCAAAGAGCTAAGATATTAACTATAAAAAATCCCTTTACACTTTAGAGATTGTAATGAAGGAAACATCACAATATAATTAAATACAGAAAAATGATATATATTGACATTGAAGAAACATTGGAAAACATTGAAAAATATTAAATAAAATAGAAATGTCCCAATCATTCTTGAGAGTTTTGTTCATGTTCTTCTAGACTGATACATAGGAATACATACCTTAAAACTTAATAACATTCTATATTCTTTTGCACATTTGTTTCTACTTGCAAGTAAAATATTTATTCATTCCTTTTCATTTAGACCATGGAAATTAATATGATCTTAGTATGTGAACAAAATCAGAACTCTAATTTTTCTAACCTTTTGGACCTGGAATGCTGCAAACTCATCAAGTTAAAAGCCTGCTTGTGTGATATATTGGTGGTGTCAACTTCCAAAATATTTGAAAATCTTTCTTTCTATATGACCTGGCAATAACCCTCAATAAACTGCTTTCATTGAACTTCAGCATAGTCTTCAACCTAGTTTCTATAGGCTTATTATGATCTTCAAAATAAATTGTCAAAGTGCTTCACTTGTTTGCTTAACATTGTCAATAGAGAAAATTGGAAAGATAACAATTGACAGTGAATTCAGGA
>NW_006923633.1:9379-10816 GCF_000298275.1 Orycteropus afer afer | reverse complement strand
CAGCCTTCTGGTTAGCAGTCAAGTGCCTTAGCCACTATGCTACTAGAGCTCCTAATAAAAAAATAGCACATAGTAAAATACCAAATCAAAACACACAATCATTGAATTACCTCCAACACATACCAACACCCATTGGATTTCCGAGGCAGTAAATCTTTGCAGAAGTGGATTTCCCAGTCTTCCTTCCATGGAGTGGCTGGTAGGTTTGAACCCACAATCTTTTGGTTGGCAGTCAGATGCCTTAGGTATTGTGTCACCAGAGCTCCTTATAATATAAGATTGATGTACAAAAGTATACATATACTATTATTAACAAAATATAATATGAACTATGGGCAATATGAGTTAGACTGCATTTCCCCTCACGTTTGCCTATTATATAAATGTTTTCCATGTTTTATGTAACATGTATTCTGATTTACGTTTAAAACATGATTGCCTTGTTCATTGAGCAATGCCACAAATCTATGTATTGAAAAAGTTATATTTAATAATGATAAAGAAAATAAGACTAGAATAACCATGAAAAAATTTGACCATTTTCCAACTATGTTTTTCTTCCAAATAACTGAAGAAAAGCTAATAATACTAATGGGCATAGATTCCTTTTACAAGACAATTCTCAGATTCAGAAATAAAATAGAAGGGTATCATCAAATTCATATTCTGATTCATGGGTATCCCAGGTATGTAACACTGGCACTGGTTGCATGGCATTTTCAATTGCTAATTTTCTGGAAGCCCATCAAGAGTGCTTTCATTCAAGGAACTCTGGGTAGACACGGACTCCCAATCTTTGAGTTAACTTTTTGTGTCACCATGTTCTCAAACTGCCAGGTGGTTAACGGTAATAATCACAACTTGATTTTAGGTAATAGAAAGCAATCCTTCTACTTGTTCATGCTAACACTTTGGAAGCATTCTTGAATTTTCTTTCACACACATCATATTCAATGTCAGCACATCATGTTGATTCTACCAAGAGTATAGCCAGAGTTTGTCAACTTTTAACCCTTCCTCTGCTACTGTCTTTCCTCAGGAATCATTATCGCAGGCTTCCCATTGCCTTAGTTAATTCTGACTCATAGTGATCCCCACTGGGTTTCCCAGATGATAAATCTTTATGGAAGTGGATTGCCCAGTCTTGCTTCCATGGAGTTGCTTGTGGATTTGAACCACCAACCTTCTGGTTACCTGTCAGATGCTTTAGGCACTGTGCTACCAGAGCTCTGTATCAAAGTCTTACTTATTGTGATATTAGTCTGTCTCTATTTATTTCACTACATTCCTTCAAACTGCTTTCAATGTAGGAGCTAGCATGATAGTGAACAAATATTTTTCTTCAAATCCTTGAAACACTTTCTAGCACACTAAGACTAAAGGTAAACAAACTCACAAGACCTGAAAACCAAAAAAACAAACTCACTGCCTTCCAGT
>NW_006923633.1:7715-8244 GCF_000298275.1 Orycteropus afer afer | reverse complement strand
AGAGTTGTTCAGTGAATAGAAAAATGGCACCCTTGCATAGAACTGTATGGAGTTCAGGTGTTCAGGATTGTGGGTTTCTCTGGTCCACATACTAACTCATGGACCTGTGCTGTGTCCATGTTTTTGCTCTGTTATTTCCCTAAGTAGTATGTTCTTCTGGATCATTGGAGAGGATTCATATACCACTGTGTTTTCCCTCCAGTCTGATGTGAGAAAAAGAGAGAAAGTGTCCATTATTGCAACTATGGTCAGTCCTTGTGGAGGGTCTTCATCTTTATTGTTAACCCTCTACTTTACCAAGCATGATGTCCTACTCCAGGGCCTGGTTCCTCCATATAACATGTTCAATATACATGAGACGAAGTCTCACTATCCTTGCTTCTCAGGAGCATTCCAGCTGTATATTTTCCAAGACAAAGTTGTTCTTTCTTCTCGCAGTCCATGCTATATTCAGCATTCTTTGCAAACACCATAATTCAAAAGCTTTAATTCCTCTTTGGTCATTCTTTTTCACTGTCTAACTTTTGCA
>NW_006923633.1:5903-6810 GCF_000298275.1 Orycteropus afer afer | reverse complement strand
GCCTTCAAGTCAATTCCCACTCATAGCAACCGCCTTTGGGCTTCCAAGGTGGTAAATCTTTACAGAAGTAGATTGCCCAATCTTCCTTCTGAGGAATGGCTGGTGGATTTGAACTGCCAGCCTCTGGTTAGCAGTCAAATGCCCTAGGCACTATGCCACCAGAGCTCCTTAGTGTAACAGGAGCCCTGCAATTATTAGGGTGAGAGGAAAGAGATGCTCTTCTCTGCTTAGGTTTACATTATCTTGCAGGTAGTTTTTAGAGATATAATTTCTCTGTGACATTTCTATTTGACTACAAACTGAACAAAATTTGGAGGGTGATTTATTTTAGCTCAGGAAAAAAATGCTTGCATAGAAATGTAAAGATAATGAATCTGAAGGGGAAAAAAAAATACTAGAGTACCAAAGTGTTCATCTCCTTAAATGTTTTATACATATAATTTGAAAGAAAATATTGAGTTTGGCAAAATTCTAGACAGGGAATATTGGAATAAAATAACTTTCATCACTGTTGTCTCATGGTAAGCATTATACTGAAAATTAGAGTATTTTAGCTCAGATCAAGGAGCACTTTGCACTGCAGATATTAGTTCTGGTAGCATAGTACCTAAGGCATTTTACCGCTAACCAGAAGGCTGGCGGTTCAAACCCACCAGCCATTCCTCGAAAGGAACACTGGGCAATCTACTTCATAGAGATACAGGCTTGGAAACCCAAGGAAGGGTCTCTATGAGTCAAATCGACACAATGGCAGTGAGTTTGTTTTTTTGGTTTGCACTGAGAAACATTACACTGAGATCATGATATTCCTTTTTTGTTGTTGTTCTACCCTAATAGTGTCTCTTGGGAGCTCTGGTAGCATAGTGGCTAAGACACTTGCCTGCTAACCAGAAGGCTGGAGGTTCAA
>NW_006923633.1:2163-4689 GCF_000298275.1 Orycteropus afer afer | reverse complement strand
ATCCATAATTTGTCATGATCCACACAATCAAATGCCATTCTCTCTACTGTCCTGAAAATCAGTTCCTCCTCAGGAAAGTGCAAAACCTTCTCTACATGTTTGTCCCACCTCCTGGGGGTCTCCATCTTCTATGGGATTTTTATTTTTTTAAAGCCAAGTAAATCCTACTACTTGGGAAAGGACTAAGTACCTCTGAATCTTATACCATTGTCATCCACATGTTGAACCTACTCACTAATAGTCTTATGAACAAATACATGAAAAATGTTCTCATTAGGGCTATGCAGAAGAGAGAGCACCAGGCATTTAGGGGGAAAGTGATGTGTTGTATCAAATCTGATATTTTCTTACTGTCCTACTGTGCATTCCTTTGGTCTTTATCTTTAAAAACTTTAAGCTTTTAATTAGTCTGTAGTTCTGTTGAACCATTGTTTACTTGGTTATAAATACCCTTGGATATTTCTAGCACCAAAATTTTTATAAATCTATATGATAATTAAAGAACTTACACTATGAGTTAAAGTTGTGATTTAAGTATGTATGCTTTTAAAATACATTAATTTGCAAAATAAGAAAATGTTATATCATGTTACAGTATATAATACCAATATCCATGCACATCTAATTTCTGAGAAGTTATTATAAATAATAGCTACATTTTTGGCATAATGATACTAATTATGGAAGTCATTCTATGAATTATACAGAGAAGTATAGTACAGTGGTTAGGATAAAACAAGTGGTTACATGTTTTAGAATTAGATATTCAAAGATATAGACTCTAGGTCTGCTACATTTTTTGCTTCATGACACTTCATAAGTTAGTAATATTTTAGCCTCAATTTCCTTAAGTGTGAAGAAAGAAATACTAATACTTCCTGGTCTGTATTGTGGTTAGGTACTGTTGTGTTGGCTGTGACTCACAGCAACCCTGTGTACAACAGAATGAAACACTTCTTGGTCCTGCACCATCCTCACAATCCTTGCTATACTTGAACCCATCGCTGCTGTCACTGTGTCAATCCTTCCCCTTGAGGATTCTCCCCTTTGTTGTTTACCTTTTGCTTTACCAATCATAATATCTTTCTTGAGAGACTAGTCCCTTCTGACAACATGATCAAAGTAGGTGAGACAAAGTCTGGTCATTCTCACTTTTAAGTAGCATTACTGCTACACTTCTTCCAGGACACATTTGTTCATTCTTCTGGAAGTCAATGATGTTTTAGTATTCTTCCCCAACACCATAATTCAAAAAAGTAATTCTTCTTCTGTCTTCCTTTCTCAATGTCCAGCTTTCACAGGCATATGAGGTGATTGAAAATACCATGGGTTGGTCCCCAGAGTTATATTAAAGTTTAAATCTGACAAAAAGTGTAAAGCATTTAATGCAATACTAATGAATGGTGCTCATTATCATTACAATAATATGGACATTCTTAATAGTATTTTGACTGTACTACAGCCTTTACTATGAAGAATACTCATTGGTGCTTTTAGATAAGTTTGGTTGTCAATTTCATACACTTACACATAACTAAAAACTTTAAATGAAAAAATAAAAAACTCAACACTTTACACTTTTGAGCTTATAATAATGAAATACTGTAATATAATTAAATACAGAAAAATGGTATATGCAAACATTGAAGAAAACCTGGAAAACTTTGTAAAGTTTAAAGAGTAGATATGTCCAAATCATCTTTGAGAGTTTTATTTATGTTCTTCTTGACCAATACCTATGTATATGTATGTATATATTACATTGATAAAAATTCTATATTTTTTTGCATTTTCATTTCCACTTACAAGTACTATATTGATAATGCCTTTGTCATTTAAACATTTTTCATTAATATGGTCTGA
Organism: Orycteropus afer afer; assembly: GCF_000298275.1. NCBI lineage: Eukaryota > Metazoa > Chordata > Mammalia > Tubulidentata > Orycteropodidae > Orycteropus > Orycteropus afer. The sequence goes on along the minus strand of NW_006923633.1, from coordinate 2,826 downwards.
ATACATAAGCATAATCAGGAATTTAATTTCACAAACTTTTGGACCTAGAATGTTATAAAATCATCAGGTTAAAAACATGCATGCAGTAATATATCATTGGTGTTAACTTGCAAGACATTTGAAAATTCCACTTTTCTATGATCTGTCAAGAAGAACCAATAAATTACTTCTATAGAAATTTTGTGCATTTCAAGAAAATCATTTTCACTCACATTTCTATTGGCTTGTTATGTTCTTTAAAAATCTATAGGTGTTTCACTTATTTGTTTTTAAACTATCAAAAGTAAAATATTGAATATCTAAGAATCAAAAAAGAGTTCAGGGTAGGCACACCCCATAAATTTAACATTGTTAAATACGTTCTATTTTCTTCATACTTTTCCTTACATGTTCCAGAAATACTACTTTAATTTTCTCTGCTTTTCAAAGATTATTTAAGAAGTACTTCTTTTTCCTTCTCTAGTTATTATATTTTTTATTTTCTGTGATGGGTACTACATATATTGTTTGTATTCATTTAGTATAGTTAATTCTTTAAGTTTTTCATTAAGAGTTTCTTTTTATAATTGTACTCTGTTATTTGTGCTAATTTTCTTTAATTGATTGTTTAAAATGATGTTTAACCTCTATTTTAGAATTAAAAACCCACTATTTCCACAATAC
>NW_006923633.1:0-1323 GCF_000298275.1 Orycteropus afer afer | reverse complement strand
ATTTGTTCATTCCTCTGACAGTCCATGTCACATTTATATGCTTTTTCAAAATTATTATTCAAAGGCATCAATGCTTCCTTGGTCAACCTTCTTCATTATCTAGCTTTGAATGCATATAAAGTGATTTTAAATACCATGCCTTCCATCAGGAATATATTAGTCTTCAAAGGGACATTCTTGCTCCTTAATACTTTAAATATATCTGTCAGTTTTTCATACTGTGGTGGCTTGCATGTTGCTGTGAGGCTGGAGGATGCCACTGGTATTTCAAATACCAGCAGAGTTGCCCATGGTGGACCAATTTCAGTGGAGCTTCCAGACCAAGACAGACTTAAAGAAGGAAGAGGTCATCCATCCACTTCGCAAAAAATTGGGCAGTGAAAACCTTAGCTCCTTAACACTTCAAACGTTTTTTTTTTTTTTTTTTTGCACCAGATTTTCCAATGAACTACTTTGTTTGATTTCTTGACAGCTGCTTCCACAGGCATTGATTGTGGATCCAAATAAAATGAAATCCTTGATAATTTCAATCTTTCCTCCATTTGTCATGGAAAAAGAAATATATATATTTACACACACACAGACACACACACACACACACACACACATATATATATGTATCAAGCATAGCAAGGTTTATGAGGCTGGGGCTGGACTGGGAAGTGTTTTGTTCTATTGTACATAGGGTCATTATGAGTCCGAGCCAACTCTATGACACCTAACAGCAACAACAACAACAACAAAAATATACATACATATAAATTTAGGAGCTCTGCTGGTGTAGTGCCTAAGGCATTTGACTGCTAACAAGAAGGCTGGTGGTTCAAACCCACCAGCCACTCCTCAGAAGAAAGGTTGGGCAATCTACTTCCACAGAGATACTGCCTTGGAAACCCAAGGAGGGGTTGCTGTGAGTTGGGTCTGACCTGACAGCAGTGAGTTGGTTTTATATATAATATGTAGGTAAAATAAATATGTGAAAATTAATTATATTTCTAGATGTCAGCAACATGATTCACAAGAATGTTTTATCCTGATTCCAAGTTTATATATTTTTTCTGACTCTTCCTTTCCTTTTTTCATCTTGGATAAATAATCCTAAATAAAATTTTTCAGTGATTTTCATATTTTAATTTATTTTCCTTTATAATTAAGAAAACTTTTGACTTGTTCATATTCACAGGAGTCATAATGTTATAATAATTCTTTTGTGATTCAACACTGTAACACTTTTAGTAAACTAAGTGCCCATTATCTATTTTCTGCTCTCATTTTTCCTTTTATTGGATAAAACTATGTACACTAAAATGGTAAAACTAATAG
>NW_006923632.1:27593-28225 GCF_000298275.1 Orycteropus afer afer | reverse complement strand
ATCTTCAACAGTAAGTGCTTCAAGCCATCTTCATATTAAGCAAGCAAGGTTGTGTCATCTGCATTGTACAGGTTGTTCTTTCATTTATAAAATAAATGTTAATGAGTCTTGCCTCAATTCTGATTCCAAGTTCTTCTTCATGTAGTTCAGCTTCTCAGATTATTTACTCAGCATATGTTGTTGTTGTTATGTGCTGTCAAGTCAGATCTGACTCATAGCGACCCCTCCTTGGGTTTCTGAGGCGATATCACTATGGAAGTAGATTGCCCAACCTTCCTTCTGAGAAGTGTCTGGTGGATTCTCAGCATATAGATTGAATAAATATGGTGGAAATATACAACCCTGTTGCACATGTTTCCTTATTTTAAACCATGAAGTATCCCCTTGTTCTGTTCAAATAACAGCTTCTTGGTCTATGTACAGGTTACTAATGAGCACAGTTAAGTGTCTCTCAGTTTGTCATACTGTGATGGCTTGCATGTTGCTGTGAAACTGGAAGTTATGGCACCAATATTTCAAATACCAGCAGAGTCACCAATGCTGGACAAGTTTCAGCAAAGCTTTCAGACTAAGACAGACTGGGAAGAAGCACAGGACCATCCACTTTTGAAAACTTTGGCCACTGAAAACTT
>NW_006923632.1:23791-24738 GCF_000298275.1 Orycteropus afer afer | reverse complement strand
TTATCCTTACCTTAACTCACTGCCATCAAGTGCTTTCTGACTCATAGCAACCCCCATTTGGGTTTCCAAGGCTGTAAATTTTTACAGAAGTAGACTGTGTCATCTTCCTTCCATGGGTTATCCTGGTGGCCCTAAATGCCATCACATGTATGTTTATAAGAGAGAGTGAGAGATATTAGACACACTGAGAAGCAGTCAATGTGCAAATGAAGGCAGAGGTTGGAGTAATGCCAAGGAACACCAAGGAATGTTGGCCAGCCACCAAAAGCTAGAAGAGGCAGGAACAGGTTCTCCTTCTGAGTCTCTGGAGGGAGCATGACCCTGTTAGCACCTTGATCCTAGAGTTCTGGCCTCTAAAACTGTGAGAAAATTCGTTGTTTTTCCAAGCCACCAAAGTTGTAATAATTTGTTATGGCAGCCCTAGAAAACTAATATATACCCAGTGAAGAATCTCTGTACTCATGATTATTGAAAGGCTTTAAAAATATTTCCTTTATATTTGGTATACAGAAAAACGGATTTTTCAGGACTCATGTGTTCCTGAAACCCTGGCCAAGAACTGAGACATCATGCCAAGAAATAAATAAAGGCTGCTGCTTATAAGTCACCTGGTCCTGTTCAACTCTTAGGGAAGACATTAGAAAGCCTTGCACGTGATGAGCACACAGGGGTTGGCAATAAATGAAAGAGGAGAAAACTAAGGCTTTCTAAGGAATTGAAAGTAACTTAGGATCTTATAGAAGTCATGGATGCAAAATCTAGAAATGATTTTCTTAACTACTTTACCAAATCATTAGGGGAGACTTTTAAAATAACAGACTTAATGAATTAGAATCTCTGGGATGAGGCCCAGACAGACCTTTGGGGTTTCAGGAGTTCACTGTGGAACAGACCATCAGCTTCTCATATGCAAGTTCAAGTTGAAGCTGAAGACAATTGAAACAAGT
>NW_006923632.1:21802-22366 GCF_000298275.1 Orycteropus afer afer | reverse complement strand
TGTAATGTAAGCCATGATATTTTCAATTGTCTCATATGCATGTTAGAGATGGGCAATGAATAAGGAAGACTGAAGAAGAGTTGCTGCTTTTGAGTTGTGCTGTTGGTGAAGAAAATAGAAAGTACCATGGACTGCTAAAAGAACTAAAAATCAGTCCCAGAATAAGTGCAGCCAGAACGCTCCATGGAAATAAGAAGGACCAGACTTTATCTCACCTACTTTGGTGATGTCGTCTGATGGGACCGTTCCGTGGAGAAGGATATTATGCTTGGCAAAGTGGAGGGTCAATGAAAAAGGGGAAGGCCATCAACAAGATGGATTGACACAGTGGCTATAACAATGGCATCAGGTATGGCAGGGATCGTGAGGCAGGCACAGAAGTTGGCACTGTTTCATTCTGTTGTATACAAGGTCACTATGAGTCAGAGACAACTCAATGGCACCTAACAACAACAGCATGAGCAAAATATTGAATGATGCAAGAAACATCAAAAGAAGATAGAAGGAAGACACAGAGGCATTGTACCAAAAAGAACTGGTCGATGTTCATCCATTTCAGGAGGT
>NW_006923632.1:19831-21147 GCF_000298275.1 Orycteropus afer afer | reverse complement strand
TGCCTCATATGCACGTGAAAGCTGGACAATGAATAACAAAAACTGAAGAGTTGATGCTTTTGAGTTTGAAGTATTGGCAAAGAATACTGAAAGTACCATGGACTGTCAGAAGAACTAACTAACTAAACTAACCTGGAAGAGGGGCAGTCGGAATATTCCTTGGGAGGAGAATGGCCAGACTTTGTCTCACTTATTTTTGTATGTTGTCAGAAGTGACCATTCCTTGGAGAAAGATATTATGCTTGGTAAAGTGAAAGGTCAATGAAAAAGGGGAAAGCCCTAAATGAGATGGATTGGCACAATGGCTGCAATGACGGGCTCAGGTATAGCAAGGATTATGAGGTTGACACATGACTGGACAGTGTTTAGTTCTGTTGTACATAGGGTCGCTATGAGTCAGAGCTGACTTGATGGCACCAAACAAGAATAAAACATTATATATATAGGCAATCTACTTCCGTAGTGATACTGCTTCAGAAACCCAAGGAGGGCTCGCCATGAGTTGGATCCGACTCGATGGCAGTGGGTTTGTTTATATATATAAACAACACACACAAACACACACACACACACACATATATCACTGGTTGTTTCTTCAGAAAATCCTAAGACAGTTAGGAATCAAACTCCAAAGGAAATATTGGAGAGTCCTATTCTGCTGCCTTCTTGAAGACCTAGCAAGATTTGTAAGCATGAAAACTGATCTTGTTCATAAAATGAATTACTACAATTTGGGACTAGTTGATCTTGTAATCCATGGGAGTGAATCATAAAATCATTTGTAACAGTAGGATTAAGTCTCAAGAAGTTATCTGAATCACACACAAAAGTGTTCTCTGAATAATGTTGATAGACGCCACTGAGTCATTTCCAAATCCCAGCTACCCTATGTACAACAGAATGAAACACTGCCTGGTCCAGTGTCATCTTCATAATCATTGCTCTACTTGGGCACAGCTTAGCAGCCACTGTGTCAATCCATATTGTTTAAGGTCCTCCACTTTTTCACTGATCCTTCCTGTTACCGAACATCATGTCCTCCAAGAACTACACCATCCTAATAACATGTCCAAAGTACATGAGATGAAGTCTCATCATCCTTGCTTCTAAGAAGCATTCTGGCTGTACTTCTTCCAAGACATATGTGTTTACTCCTCTTTTGGTCCATGGTATACTCAGTATTCCTTGAAAATACCATAAATCAAAGACATATGACCTGTGAGAAGATATCTACAGAAAATTGCAACAACACTCTATGATTCTTCTTTCACTGAGTCTTTTGAATCACTCTGAGAAAGAGCTTATTTCAAATCCAA
>NW_006923632.1:17559-18741 GCF_000298275.1 Orycteropus afer afer | reverse complement strand
TACATTCTCTTGTGAGCTGGTTTCTTGAGCTAGCATTGATGAAAGATGGTTCAGTGAACTTGAATAACTCAGCCTTAAAGTATATTCATGAGTATAATAAATCCTGGGAGTTGAATACAGACATTAGATGTTAGCAAAGACAGTATCTCTTTTATGGTGCTGTCACTTACTCTGTAGCCTTGGGCAAGTTTCTTGACATTTCTATGCATAAGTGTCTTCATTTTCACAAACAAGATGTACCTTATAGAGTTGTTTTGATAATTAGGTTAGATAATTTATGAGAGTTCCAGACAGGACCTGACATACAGTAAGGGTTTAAGAATATGCTGTGCTCTTATTGGATATATGACAACAGCTTTTCCTCCTACATAACATTGTGGTGGTCAGGAAAAGTTAGTTATTAACTCAACGTCTTGTTAAATTATGGTCTAATAATAAAGGATGACTTTTCCTAAAAATAGCAATGAAAACCAAAAATCAAATGATTTTCATTATTTATATGCAATTCTGCTAATGTCCCATCTTCCCATCTTTAAAATATCTTTATTAATACTCTAGATTCAGATAGCTTTTTTGAATATTATTTTCAAAATTTTCTAAATCTCTTTTAAATACTGTTTTGGTTGCCTAGTGCTGCTCTAACAGAAAATACCACAAATGGAATGGCTTTAACAAACAGGAGTTTATTCTTTTACAGTTTTGGAGGCTAAGAATCTGAGTTCCAAATGCCAGGCTCTAGGGGCTGGGTTAAAGCCCCTCAACCTTGGGCTTCAGCTCTGCCTCTTGCTCCCAGCCCACTGGAGCTAGAGGCATCTCTTAACTCAGGCAGCTACTGGCTGCTGAAGCTGAAGAATCCAAGACTGACAAGTAAGAAAGGCACAGTCCCTGATATTACAAAACCACATGGCAGGCCACTGATTCAAGTCCATTGAAAGTTCCAAGATCAGCAGAGCATGGCAGGCTGCTGAATGAAGACTCAAGTACATGCAGGGTCCAAGCGTGCCAAAAAGCTGGACCATTCACAAAGCTTCTCCTTGTGTATGGGAAACAGACCACATCCCTAAAGCAGCTAGTCTGTTGCTCCCAGCAGATTCCACCATGGAGTTGATTGCCAGTCTCATCATGGGGAATAACTACTACCAGCTTCCCAGCCGCTCAAAACCAGGCCCAGCCAAGTTGACA
>NW_006923632.1:15307-16344 GCF_000298275.1 Orycteropus afer afer | reverse complement strand
ACCACCAGGGTTCCTTAGAAAATAATATAAGACAATATATATAATTGATGATCAAGCTATAGATTTTTACAATGGTAAAATGATACAAGAAAGTACAATACAACCCAGAGAGCCAAGATAATCTTTTAAGAAGGAAACAAACTAATTAATCTGATTAAGATTATTAATTCTGATTAAGAAGGAAACTTCTTAATATTAATAATTAATATCAGTCAGAACATTAAAGGTTGAAATCCTAGCTGGAGATCTGTCTATTAAAATCTGTTCCTCCTTGTTCATGTGTGAATTCATGTGTTCCAGAAACCCAAGTCAGAACCATGTTTCACCACTTCCTGGCACATTTAATAGTCTTTTCTCAGGATCTCTTTCCACAATAAATCACATTTGCTAGAAAAGCTATTCTGGTTTCAGTATTTGGGGACCTGTCTTCAGTTGACCAACTATTAGGCACACTAGTAAAGACTATCTGATTTCCATTTCTCATCCCAACACAAATTATAATGACACATAACCACGGTATTCATGCTATAGGAAGTCCTAGTTTTTAGGGGAATCACAGACTGAATAAGGTCTTTATTTGCCTATGTACTTTGATATGATTAGGGTACTACCTTTAATAAACAACCAGTGTACCGATTGTTGTGGATATACACCAACATGAACACAGACCTCTGCTCTCTCACTCCTGATGAGGACAGTGATTTGATTCTCCTAAACACAAAAAAAATTTATTCTAGGCCTCAATTTCCACATAAAATTTAGATAGTAAAATATTTTTAACAGTTTTGACTAGTGCAGAAAATTTACAGAAGGTGCTCCTGTCTTCCCTCCTAAAGCCTAGAGGTAACTCCATAGAAACTTATTTTCTATGTAATAAAGTTTGAGATTTCAAAATTATGAGAAATATACATGTTTTGGACAGAATATTTACTACCCACTAAATGTGTTCTGGATCACATTTCATCGTGAGGCTATTAACTTACTTCTGGTCTCCTAAAGTTTGTTTTCTTTCTGTCTGTCTGTCTGTCTGTCTGTCT
>NW_006923632.1:13388-14064 GCF_000298275.1 Orycteropus afer afer | reverse complement strand
AATGGGAGAAATGCATAGTTTTTGAATAGTAACTCTGAAAACAGTGTGGTAGAAAATATTTGGGAGCAAGGAGACACAGGAGGGGGCAGGGAAATGAGTTTATAAGTTTCTGGCAAAAGAAGTTGAGAATCTAAATCATGGTTATGAGAATGGAACTATAAAGTAGAGTAAAGACAAAAGAAAAAGGTACCCATGTGGAGTGAGACTCAGCTGGATTTACCAATGGATGGAATAGGATGAGTAAGAGAGAGAGGAGGCCACTATGCCTCAAGATTTTAATCATATTGTTATTGTTGTTAAGTGCCATCAAGTTGTCTCCAACTCATAGCAACCCTGGACACAGCAGAACAAAACACTGCCCTGTCTTGTTCCAGCCTCACAATCCTTGCTATATTTGAGCCCATCATTGTAGTCACTGTGTCTGTCCATCTCATTGAAGGCCTTCCCCTTCTTCGTTGACCCTTCTCTTTACAAGCATGATATCCTTCTCCAGGGAATGGTTTCTTCTAGCAACATGACCAAAATAGGTGAGATGAAATCTGTCCATTCTTGTTTCCAAGGAGCATTCTGACTGCACTTCTTCCAGGACAGATTTATTAGTCCTTTTAGCCAATCATGGTACTCTTAGCATTCTTCTCCAACCACTATTTAAAAGCATCAACTCTTTTGGGTCTTC
>NW_006923632.1:8972-10118 GCF_000298275.1 Orycteropus afer afer | reverse complement strand
CAGAAGGCTGGCAGTTCAAACCCACCAGCCACTCCTCGGAAAGAAGATGGGGCAATCTACTTCCATAGTGATACTGCCTCAGAAACCCAAGGAGAGGTCGCTATGAGTCCAGTCCAACTCAACAGCACATAACAACAACAAGAAGTAAGGAAAACCAACAAAGAGAAATTGGTAAAATTACCAAAGAGAAGTTCTAGCAATGACTGCATGACTCAGGATTCTCCAAGCCTTGGTGTTAGCACTATACATAGACCAGAAAAAATGATGATGATAAGCTGAAATTATTTTTGTTGCTAGAAACAGGGAAAATGCCACTGACAATTTGATTCCATGACAAGGAATCAAGGTTAGTAGGAGAGACTAAAAAGGGAAAAAGGCCTAGAAAGTGGTGCCTGGAAGAAGAATTTAAAAGATCTAATGATATTGTCATCTGCCCTTTGTGTGGAGAAAATATTATTTGAGATCTGAGAGACATTTTTAAACATATTTACAGTCCTTTGGGAAATGAGTTTGGATTCTGAGAAGTAAAAAAAATCACTTAAAGTTTAAACACTGAGTTAAATTGCACAGATAGTTTTAAAAAGTTGATTTTTCTTAAATTTTTATTTTTAATTATGTTTTTCATTTTCTTTTTGGTTAAAATGAATTCAATCAGAACACTTAAGGCAATGTCTATAAGTCCAGCTCAAGATCAGCCTTAGAAGTATGTGATGCAAATTGAGGAAAATGGGGAAAAAAAAAAAAACCACATTGCCGAAATGTAAATCCTCTGTCTTCCTGTTCCTGAACTCAGGATTACAAATGTAGTCATTTGTGTTCATCTTAAAAGAATCTTTAAAAAAGTTCTCTTTGAAGTGAAAATTTTCCTGAAAATGGCTTATAGTCAGTCATTCCCACCACATAGAGTGAAAAATACCTCAAGGAACAGCCAGCCAGAGGTAATAAGACTTGGCAAAAATTAAACAATTTGAGGAAAATTTACTTAGAAAAGAGAGAAACTATGAATGATACAAGATGGGGAAAATCCAGCCCACTCTGACCCAGACACATAGTCTTGTCCTCAACTCCTCAAAGTCAATTCTCTCTTGCTATTTTCTTCTGGAGTCTTTTGATATTATTTAGTTATCTTCTTTTCTTCCACCAAAA
>NW_006923632.1:6899-8207 GCF_000298275.1 Orycteropus afer afer | reverse complement strand
AGGCCTTGGGTTACTCCTGGTAATCCCGTCTTCCTCTTGTGGGATTAGAGGAGGTCAGAACATGTGGCCTCTTTGCCGTTTTTACAATATATTATCACAAATAACCACTGAGAAAAAGATAGGTTCACACAATATACCCTGAACAAGGAACAGGGCCTTCTAAGAAGTGTATTCATCATAGGTGGCCTTACCTGGGTCAGAATGTGACGAGGAGTAGGCCACATTGTTCTTTCAGACTGAGAATCAGTCTTACCCAAATCTTCACCTGTTCTTGGTAAAATCCAAGGAAATATTTCTCAATTCTGTGCTAGCAATTCTATACCATGAGTACTCCCAACAATATTCAAAAAGACAAACCATTGTTAAGGGAAGAATCAAGAAGAAATTCCAGATAGTACCAGGCCTTTGTTCCTCAAACAAAATTTCATGTTAAGTCTCTTAATGCCATTTTCTACTTTTTACAAAATAAATGAGAGATTAAATATAAGTTTATATGAATTAAAATGATTGCAACCCTTCTGTACAAAAATGTTCTTATTTTTATCTTTCTAGGAGCTCTGGTGGTATAGTGCCTAAGGCTTTGACTGCTAACCAAAAGGCTGATGGTGCAAACCCACCAGCCACTCCTTGGAAGGAAGACTGGGCAATCTACTTCCATAGAGATACCGCCTTGGAAACCCAAGGAGGGGTCACTATGAGTCCAATCCACTTGATGGCAGTAAGTTTGGGTTTTCTTTTCTTTTTCTTTTTTTTTTTTTCTTTTGTCTTTCTACTTTCCTCATCCCCAGGAACTCCATTTAAAAGCAATGTTAAATTGTTTTAGTCTGGTTTTCACTTCAAGAAAAGATTAGGGCAACTTGACTGGTGCTGGGAAGGCTGGAATTTTGGAGTAGGATATGATATTAAGTGCTCTTTTAGCATACTTCTATAATCTTATAAAACAAATGCATACCTGCTATTTTGATGGTGATAACACAGCAGGCCTGAAAACATTTATCAAACCACCCAGAGTTCAACCCAACCTTTTGTTTCCCTAATTTGGTCCCCTGAAGAGACTAGTCTGAACCTTAGATATTTACTTGAGAAAGAGAATAGTCAGCACTATAATTGTCATCAACTTCAATTTTTCCTTTCTTTTGGGGACTGAAGAGAGAAAATACATAAATATATCTTGCAAGTTTAAAAATTGGAAGTATTGGTAATCAGAGTCCTAGATATGTAATTTGTGGGTTTAATCAAACAAATATGGGATTGAAGTAGAAGGTCCTGAAAGTTCACCAAAAAGAAACTAAACCCACAGCCATTGAG
>NW_006923632.1:1811-5039 GCF_000298275.1 Orycteropus afer afer | reverse complement strand
AAACACACCAGCTACTCCTCAGAAGGAAGACTAGGCAATCTAATTCTGTAGAGATAACACCTCAGAAACCCAAGGATGGGTCACTATGAGTCAAATAAACTTGATTGCAGTAAACTAAGCTGAAAGGATCACCAGTTAATACAACTATTATTCAAATTTCACACTAGCCACTAAGGTTAAAGATGAAGAAAATGAAGATTTGTACCAACTTCTACAGTCTGAAATTCATCAACATGCAATCAAGATGCATTGATAATTACTGGTAATTGGATGTAAAAGCTGGAAACTAAGATCAGTAGCTGGAAAATATGGCCTTGGTAATATAAATGATGTCAGAGATGGTATGATAGAATTTTGCAAGACTAATGACATATTCATTGTAAATATCTTCAATCAACAATATAAACCAAAAAACCACAGCCATTGAATCAATTTCAAGTCATAGTGACTCCTATTAAGTTTACAAGGTGGTAAATCTTTATGGAAGTAGATTATTCCATCTTCCTTCTGCAGAGCAACTAGTGGTTTTGAATTGCCAAGCTTCTGGTTAGCAGTAAAATGCCTTAGGCACTATGCCACCACAACATAAATGGTCACTTTAAATGTGGAGCTTGCCAGATGGAATACACAGGAATGAAATTGACTACATCTATGGAAACATAAGGAGGGGTGGAATGTCACCAGAGAAAGGGCACGGTCTTACTACAGTGTTAACATACTGTCAATTGCTCATAGTTCAAGTTCAATTTGAAACTGAAGAAAATTAAAACAAGTTCACAAGAGTCAAAGTTTGACCTTGAGTAAATGCTACCTGAATTTAGAAACATGTCAAGAATAGATTTGATGCAATGAACATCAATGACCAAACACCAACAAGTTGTGGATGATAACAAGGAGATCATATACAAAGAGAGCAAAAGTTCATAAAAAAAGACAGAAAAGAAAGAAAGAAAAAAGACCAAAATGAATATCAGAAGTATTCTGAAAACTGACCTTGACAAATAGCAGTTAAAGCAAAAAGAAGAAATGAAGTAAAAGAGCTGAAAAAAAGAGTTCAAAAGGCAGCTCAAGAAGACAAAGTATTATAAAGAAATGTGTAAAGCCCTGGAAAATCAAAAAGGAGGGACACAGTCAGCATTTCTTAAGCACTGAAAGAAACATTCAATCCTTGAGTTGCAATATAAAGCAGTCCATGGTCAAAATATTGAACTACACAGGAAGCATCAAAAGAAGATGGAAGGAATACACAGAGTCATTGACTAAAAAGAATTGGTCAATACTCAATCACTTCATGAGGCGTGATCAAGAACTGATGGCATTGAAATAAAATGTCTAGGATACAATAAAGGAATTGGTGGAAAACAAGTCCCCAGGAATTGACACAATACCAATTGAAATGCTTCACAAAAGGGATGCAATGCTGGAAATGCACACTCATCTATGCCAAGAAATTTGGAAGACAGCTGCCTGACCAACAGACTAGAAGACATCCATATACATGGCCATTCTAAAGAAAGGTGATCCAATGGAACATGGATTTTATAGAGCAATATCATTAATACCACACGCAAGTAAAACTACACTGAAGATAATTCAAAAATGGTTTCAGCAGTATATCAACAGGGAACTGCCAGAAATTCAAATCAGATACAGAAGAGGACTTGAAACAAAGAATATTGTTGCTGGTATACAAGGGATCTTGGCTGAAACAGAAGATGAATGTGGTGGTTATGTTTGTGTGTGAACTTGGCTGGGCCTGGTTGAGTGGCTGGACAGCTGGTGGTAGTATTTCCCATGATGAGACTGGTAATTAACTCCATGGTGGAATCTACTGTGAGCAGCTGAGTAGCTGCCTGTGGTATGCGGTCTGCTTCCCGTATATAAGCAAGAGCTTTGGGAATGGTCTTGCTCATATGGCACACTTGGACCCTGCATGTAGCCATGTCATTGTTCAATAGCCTGCCATGTTCTGCAAAACTTGAGACTTACAATGGACTTGAATTAATGTCCTTCTGTGTGATTTGGTAACATCGGGACTGTGCCTTTTTACTTGTCAACCTTGGGCTTGGCAGCCTCAGCAACCAGCAGCTATCTGAGTGAAGAAAAGCCTCTAGCTTTGAGCTAAACCCCAAGGTTAAGAGGCTTTCACCCAGCCCCTAGAGCATGGCACTTTGAACCTGGACTTAAAGCCTCCAAACTGTAAGAGAATAAACTCCTGTTGTTAAGGCCATCCCATTTGTGGTATATTTTTGTCAGAGAGGCACTAGGTAACCACAGCAATGAGAAATAATTTTACCTGAATTTTATTGACCAAATAAGTGCATTTGACTCTGTGGATCATAACAAAGTATGGATAACGTTGCAAAGAACAGGAATTCCAGAACAATTAATTGTGCTCATGCAGAACCTGTACATTGTTCTAGAGGCAGTTGTTCAAACAAAACAAGGGGCTATTGCATGGTTTATAATCAAGAGAGGTAAGTGTCAGGCTTGTTTTCTAAGAACATATTTATTTAATATGTTTGTTGAGCTAATAATCCCAGAAGCTGGACTATATGAGAAGAATGCAGCATCAGGATTGGAGGAACACTCATTAACAAGCTACAATATACAGATGACACAACCTTGGTTGCTGAAGGTGAAGAGGAGTTGAAGCACTTACTGATGGAGATCAAAGACTTCAGCCTTCAGTATGGATAATACCTCAACCTTAAGAAATAAAAGTCCCCATGACTGGCTCAATAAGCAACATTGTGATAAATGTAAAAAGAATTGAAGATATCAAAGATTTAATTTTACTTGTATCCATAATCACTGACCATGGAAACAGCAGTCAAGAAATCAAGTGATATATTATGCTGGGCAAATCTGCTGTAAAATATCTCTTTAAAGTGTTAAAGAACAAAGGTATTACCTTGAGACTAAGGTATACCTTACACAAATGATGGTATTTTGAATTGCCTCATATACATGTAAAAGCTGGACAATGAATAACGAAGACTGAAGAAGAATGAATGCCTTTGAATTATGGTGTTGGCCAGGGATAGAGAATATACAGTGGACTGCCAAAATAATGGACAAATCTGTCTTGGAAGAGTATGGCCAGAGTTTTCCCTTGAAGTGAGAATGGCAAGATTTCATCTCAAGTACTCTGGACATATTATTAGGAGGGAATAGGCCCTGGAGAAGGACATCATGCTGGTAAAGCAGAGTGTCTGCAAAAAAAAA
>NW_006923632.1:0-686 GCF_000298275.1 Orycteropus afer afer | reverse complement strand
CTTCATTGACCCTCCTCTTTACCAAGCATGATATACTTTTCCAGGGAGTGGTCCTTTCTGACAGCATGACCAAAGTAGGTGAGACCAAATCTGGCCATTCTCACTTCCAAGGAGCATTCTGGCTTCACTTCTTCCAGGATAGATTTGTTAGTTTTTCTAGTAGTCCATGGCACGTTCGGGAGCTCTGGTGGCATAGTGCCTAAGGCACTTGACTGCTAACCAGAAGGCTGGTGGTTCAAACCAACCAGCCACTCCTTGGAAGGAAGTTGGGGCAATCTACTTCCATAGTGATACCACCTCAGAAACACAAAGTGGGGTCGCTATGAGTCAGGTCCGACTCAATGGCAAACAAGAACAACATGGTACTTTCAGTATTCTTCGTCAACACAACTCAAAAGTATCAACTCCTCTTCGGTCTTTCTTATTCATTGCCAAGCTCTCATATGTATATGAGGTAATTGAAAATACCACAGTTGGGTTAGGTGCACCTTAATCTTCCAAGAGACATCTTTGCTCTTCAGCACTTCAAACAGGTCCTTTGCAGCAGACTTGCCCAGTACAACACATCATCTGATGTTTTGACTACTGCTTCCATTGGTATTGATTGTAAAACCAAGTAATATGTAGTCTTTGACAACTTCAATCTTTTCTCCATTTATGGTGATGCTGCTTATTGGTCCAGTTGT
>NW_006923631.1:25067-28370 GCF_000298275.1 Orycteropus afer afer | reverse complement strand
GATCTGGGTAAAAGCTCCATTCCAGCTGAGGTGGTCACATAGGATGCTGGGACCTAAGTTTCTACCAGAGGTTCCAATTGACTCCCACACTTCAGGGTAGGGCCTATCTCAGGCTGAGCTGGCACCTTCACTGGGAGTTTGTTGGCCACCATAACCAGCCAATGCACCTCAGGTCTCTGTCAGTGACTGGCCGTGGATGACCCTGGTTCGTCAGGTGTCAGAAGTGCCTCAAACTCAAAGGGCCCTGGATAACTCCGCTGCTCACTGTTTCTGCAGGACTTTGGACAGGAGATAGACAAGGAGCTGGGGGACAGTAGTCGTGCCTCCTTCTTCCCTGTGGAAGAGTTCACGAAGGCTTGGCCCAGGCATTGGGTGATTTCATGTTCAGAGAGGTCTCAAATCGCAGCAACACCCGGTGGCCAGAGAGTGTCATGGGTCACATGCAACTCCCTGGAGACACCACTGAGACCCATCCTAGGGTTTCTTCCCTTTAAGGACCCTCTTCCAAACCTAAGGAATCCTCTTTCGAAACCCTTTCCTCTACTCGACTCCCCACTCAAGCTTTGGCCCCATTCCCTTTGTTTCTTCCAATACTTCCTTGACTATCGGAGGGGAAGCCCTTTGGATGTCTTTCCCTTTTGTTTCAACATAGCCTGCCTTTGCATTTGGCCTGCTCTCTTTAGTGCATTCACTCTGGATGCTAGGTGTCTCATCTGGCAATTGGCTTGACAATCCATTCACACTTGTGTCCAGACGCACACACCGTGATCTATAACGTGTACACCATTTTTATTCCCCAGAGGTCACTGTTGATATTCTGATATATCTTATTCACAGAGCCTTGGTGGCAGGAAGTTGCCGGACCTGCCGTAGTTATCTTTCAGGAGCCGTTGACGTCACTTAACCTTTGTTCTCTCACCTTTACGAGGACTTGTGGCCTGAGGCCTCACTGGGCTTTTGTTAGTCATATGGGTATTGACCATGACCATGTGGTAAACAAAAAGATCGGAGGTGCCCAATATTGGAAGTTCTTCTCCAGCCTCAAATTCTGCTCAATAAATGGAGAATTGGTGACTGCTGGAAGCAGTTCTGAGTCTCCTGCCACATTCACTGAAGCCTGTGCTTCCCAATCTGAGCCACATACCCGACATGTCTGGTTGTTCTTGTTGCTGTTTCAGACTATGACCCTTCTCTCTCCAGCATCCAGAGAAACAGTGGAGTGAAAACATGTTTTTTTTTTTTTTTACCTGAACCCGAGGTTGGTTCTGTTGCCTGTTTAAAATGGTTTGTTCCCTCTTTCCCTGCAGACCTCATGCTCATCAAACTGAGCTGCCAGCAGTTGCCTTCCATAGGAGATGCCTCTAGCTCATGTGGACCTGGAACAGGAGCGAGTACTGAAGCCCATGATCCAGAAGCCTTCACCCAGTCCCTATCTAGCACTTTCAACTTGGACTACTTCTTGTCTCAAAGGTTGTGAGAAGGCAGATTCCTGTTTGTCAAATCATTGCCTTTTGGTATTTGTCTTAGAGCAGCACTACAGAACCAATACACTGCTCAAGAGGCCGAGGCACTGGCACAGGCACCACCAGCACCTCCTTCAACATTCGTGTGAGCTAACCTGAGCTTGAGCACATGGCGTGACTTTCCCTGAACTGAGACGGGAGCTATGAATCTTGTGTCATGATATCTGGTTTGTCATTGACTGCGCATTTACTTCAAGTGCAGCTTACGTTGACTTTTCTGTTTTAAGTTTCCTTGATTGTTGAGTCCATTACTGGGTTTCGATCTGACATACAATGAGTTCCCTTGTTTGAATGATTGTCAACTATACCGTTTTTTGCCTGTAACTACCATCAGTAGGTTGCCAGCCAATGGCATGTCTACTAGAAGAGCAAGGCCTTTGGGCCAGAAAAAACCTTTGTAGTCAAGAACTTCCCTCTCTCCCCTATGCCCCCTGCAGCCCCAGTATACCCATACTTCAGTGTGTGTGCCGGTGGATTTACCCACTCTGGATTTTTCCTGTAAATTGCATCCTATGGTACGTGACTTTTAGTGTCTGACACCTGTCATTTAGTCATCGATATTTTTGATGCTCATCAGTGTGGACCGTGTGTTATTCGGAAATTCCTTTCGATGAGTGAAAGGCATCATAGTTATGCTCTATTGGATTGACTTCATTATTTCTGGACAGACTTTTGGAATGTTTGCTTCTTTTGACTTCTGTGGATGTTTCTGTGATGAGCATTTGTGCCCACGTGTTTGTCTGAGTGCCAGTTGTTGTGACAAATGGCAGAGGTGAAAGGACAACTGAGAAGAGAATTTATGTATCAATAATGTGTGTTGGGTGAGATCCAGAATCAGGAAAGTGATGGGAAGTGAGGAGGCGGGAAAGGGCTGGAGAACTCCCAGGTGCAGGTGAAAGGAGTCAGGAGGGTCAGGAGGTAGCACTGGTGTTGTGAGTTAGGAGGTAGAGAGAGAAGTGATGAGACACTGTGTAATGAGAGAGAAGTTAACAGGGCAAGGGTTGACAAGAGGTGGGTAAAGAGAGTCCCCAACAACAACAACAACAACCTTTTATATACCTAAACCCTGCAGAAACCTATGTCTCAGAGGCTATGCTGCTCCACCAGGTTGCAGTTGAGTGGCCGAGACACCCTCGTGGACCTGTCCAGGGTGATAAAGCGGTGAGGACTGAGGGTCCATGTGTGAAGACATCTCAGTGTGCTGAAAGCTGTGGACCTGGCCTACTCTGGCTCCTGTGGACTGGGGTGGATTGCTGTCACTGTGTCCGGGTATGGATATGATGCTGTGATAGCTGTGAATATGGCATCCCAGTGGGATTTTTAGTGTTGATTTCCATCAGTAGAGGGCACAAGTCAGGTATGCAGGCTACGATGTCACTTCTTGACAATGGAGAACAATAGAAACTGGAACACGGGTCACCGGGCAACCAGGTGCTGGTGACTCATGGCTTGGCTCATTTCACTGAAGGCACTTGGTGAACCACCATGTATCCCTGTTTTCTCCGGAATTCATGAGTTCGACCCTTTGGAGTGATTCAGAAGACGGCTACACGTTCACCCCTGAAGAATATGGCCACCATCTGCCAGAAGGAAGTTGAAGGTACCACGAAGTGTCCGGAGTCAGTGTGAGAATGGCCAGGCCAACACTCTGATCCCTTCTAGGCAGCCCCAAACCAGTCCTTGTGGCTACACTTGACCTTGTCCTCGTGGGACATCAGGTGAGATTTCGGGAGGAAGGGAGGACAGAAGTGATGAGGCCTAATGTTCTGACGATGAGGCA
>NW_006923631.1:19328-24691 GCF_000298275.1 Orycteropus afer afer | reverse complement strand
TCACTGGGAGTTTGTTGGCCACCATAACCAGCCACTGTAGCTCAGGCCTTTGTCAGTGACTGGCCGTGGATGACCCTGGTTCATCAGGTGTCAGAGGTAGACATCTTGAGCCTTTGTCCCCGGTCCTCCTCCTCTCTGATTAAGCTCTCCCCTGCCCTGTGCACTTTGAGGTACAAGAGGGCTGGTAGAATATGTTTAGCCACGGCTGAGTGGACATTTCGAGTTTTGTATTAACCGGCTTTTGTCTCATGCCAGGTATAACGATCATTTCCTCCCAGTGGATCTTTCCTTTCCAGCTGTGCGTCTAACAGAGTGCACAATTTCCTGCTCCTGAGAAGGCCATGTGAGTAGTGTTCTGAGAACCGCTAGTATTAAACCCATAAAGCAGAGTGTCATGGTTCACACCCAACACCCAGCACATGGTGACAGACAAGGTACTGAAACCTCCTCTGATGACCAATCTGGTATCAGGATCAGATAGGCAGCAAGGGGAGGCCTCAAAATCAAAGGGCCCTGGATACCTCCAGAGATGGCCGCTGCTCACTGTATATGCAGGACTTCGGACAGGAGATAGACAAGGAGGTGGGGGAGGGTAGTCATGCCAACTTCTCCCCTGTGGAAGAGTTCACGAAGGCTCGGCCCAGGCATTGGGTGATTGCATGTTCGGAGAGGTCTCAATTCGCAGCAACCCCAGGTGGCCAGAGAGTGCCCTGAGTCACAGGCAACTCCCTGGAGACCAGAATGAGACACATCCTAGGGTTTTCTCCCTTTAAGGACCCTCTTCTAACCCTAAGCAATCCTATCTCGAAACCCTTTCCTCTACTAGACTCCCCACTCCAGCTTTGGCCTCGTTCCATTAGATTCTTCCTATACTTCCTTGAGTATTGGAGGGGAAGCCCTTTGGACGTCTTTCAATTTTTGTTCAGCATTGCCTGCTCATGCATTTGGCCTACGCTCTTTAGTGCTTTCACTCTGGATGCTAGATGTCTCACCTGGAAGTTGGCTTGACAGTCCATTCACTGTTATGTCCAGACGCACACATTGTGACCTGTTACATGGACACCATTTTTATTCCCCAGAACCCACTTTTGATATTCTAATATATCTTATTCACAGATCCTTGCTGGCAGGTGCTTGTCTGTCCTGCTGTAGTTAGCTTTCTGGAGCCGTTGACGTCACTAAACTTTTGTTTTCTCACCTCTACGAGGGCTTGTGGCCTGAGGTGTCACTGGGATTTTGTTAGTCATACAGGTATTGACCGTGACAATGTGGTAAACCAAAAGATCGGAGGTGCCCAATATTGGAAGTTCTTCTCCAGCCTCAAATACTGCTCAATAAATGGAGAATTGGTGACTGCTGGAAGCAGTGGTGTGTCTCCTGCCACATTCACTGAAATCTGTGCTTCCCAGTCTGAGCCACATCCCCAACATGTCTCGTGGTTCTTGTTGCTGTTTCAGACTATGACCCTTCTCTGTCCCACATCCAGAGAAACAGGGGTTGGAAACATTTTTTTTCTTAACCTGAACCCGAGGTCAGCTGTGTTGCCTGTTGACAATGGGATGGTCCCTCTTTCCATGCAGACCTCGTGCTCATCAAACTGTGCTGCCAGCAGTTGCCTTCCATAGGAGATGCCTCTTGCTCATATGGACCAGGAACAGGAGGCAGAACTGAAGCCCACGATCGAGAGGCCTTCGCCCAGTCCCTAGCTAGCACTTTCAACTGGGACTACTTCTTGTCTCAAAGATTGTGAGAGGACAGATTCCTGTTTGTCAAACCATTGCCTTTTGGTATTTGTCTTAGAGCAGCACTACAGAACCAATACACTGCTCAAGAGGCCGAGGCAGTGGCAGAGCCAGTCCCAACACCTCCTTCAACATTCGTGTGAGCTACCCTGAGCTTGAGCACATGATGTGTTTTTCCCGGACCTGAGAAGGGAGCTATGGGTCTTGTGTCAAGATATCTGGTTTGTCATTGACTTTGCGTTTACTCCAAGTGCAGCTTATGTTGACTTTTCTGTTTTAAGTTTCCTTGATTGTTTAGTCCAATAACGGCTTTTGATTTGACATACAATGAGTTCCCTTGTTTGAATGATTGTCAACTATAAAGTTTATTGCCTTTAACTAGAATCAAAATGTTGGCAGCCAACTGCAGGCCTACTAGCAGAGAAAGGCCATTGGCCCAGACAGATCCTTGGTAGTCAAGAACTTCCCATTCTCCCCTATGCCTCCTGCAGCCCCTGTATACACATATGTCACTGTGTGTGCGGGTGGATGTACCCACTCTGGATTTTTCATTTAAATTGCACCCAATGGTACATGGCTTTTAGTGTCTGACACCTGTCAGTTAGTCATCGATATTTTGATGCTCATGAAACCGTGTGTTACTCGGAAATTCTTTTTGATGGGTTAAAGGTATCATAAGTATGCTGTATTGGGTTGACTTCATCATTTCCGGATGGACATTTGGAATATTTGCTTCTTTTGACTTCTGTGGATGGTTCTGTGATGAGCTTTTGTGCCCACGTGTTTGTCTGAGTGCCTGTGGTCGTGAGAATTGTCAGAGGTGAAAGGACAACTGAGAAGAGAATTCAAGTATAAGGAATGTGTGTTGGGTGAGATCAAGAAGCAGGAAAGTGATGGGAGGTGAAGAGGCGGGAAAGGGCTGAAGAACTCCCAGGTGCAGGTGAAACGAGCCAGGAGGGTCAGGATGTAGCACTGGTGTTGTGAGTTAGGAGGTAGAGAGAGAAGTGATGAGACCCTGTGTAATGAGAGAGAAGGTAATAGGGCGAGGGATGACAAGGAGTGGGTAATGAGAGTTCCCAACAACAACAAGAACAAATTTTATATACCTAACCCCTGCGGAAACCTATGTCTCAGAGGCTATGCTGCTCCACCAGGTTGCAGTTGAGTGGCTGAGAGACCCTCGTTGATTTTTCCAGGGTGATAAAGTGGTGAAGAGGGAGGATCCATGTGTGAAGCCATCTCAGTGTCCTGAAAGCTGTGGACCTGGCTGAACCCAGGCCTTCTCTGGCTCCTGTGCACTGGAGTGGATTGCTGTCACTGTTTCCGGGTATGGATGTGATGCTGTGAGAGCTGCGAATTTTGGCAAACCAATGGGAGTTTTAGCATTGATTTCCATCAGTAGAGGGCACAAGTCAGGTATGCTACGATGTCACTTCCTTGACAATGGAGACCAATAGAACTTGGAACACTGGTCACCGGTCAACCAGGTTCCGGTGGCTCACGGCCTGGCTCATTTCACTGAAGGCACTTGGTGAACCACCATGTATCCATGTTTTATTTGGAATTCAGGAGTCCGACCCTTTGGAGTTGATTCAGAAGACGGCTCCACCTTCACCCCTGAAGACTGTGGCCACCATCTGCCAGAAGGAAGTTGAAGGTACCACGAGGTGTCTGGAGTCAGTGTGAGCCAGGCCAGGACACCACTTTGATCCCTCCTAGGCAGCCCCACCCTGTCCTTGTGGCTACACTTGACATTGTCCTCATTGGACATCAGGTGAGATTTCGGGAGGAAGGGGGTACAGAAGTGATGAGGCCTAGTGTTCTGACGATGAGGGAGACACACCTTGGGACTAACAGAGGGGATCGGGAAGAAAGGTGTCACGTGATCGATAAAGGCTTGGTAGGAGTAGGTATCAATGAAGATGATGGCAGTGGTGCTGTCTCCTCGCTAGTAGTTGTTGAGGGAATTCCATGGCTCCATCCTCATGATGTCTCCCCATCATTGGTTCGTTCTGGGGGTCATCACCAGGACTTTGCAACTGATTGGGAGTAGATGATCTAGTTGGGTGTATTGTGGGCTGAGCATCAGGGTGTGGACCATGTAAGGATCTGGTCCAAAGCTCCATTCCAGCCGATTTGGTCACCTAGGATGCTGGGACCTAAGTTTCTAAAAAATGTTCCAATTGACTCCCACACTTCAGCGTAGGGACACTGTCACTCTGAGCTGGCACCTTCACTGGAAATTTGTTTGCCTCCATGAACACCTTCTAAAGTGAAGGCCTCTGTCCGTGACTGGCCATGGATGACCCTGGTTTGTCAGGTGTCAGAGGTAGGCATCTTGAGCCTTTGTCCCAGTACCTCCTCCTCTCTGATTAAGCTCTACCCTGCCCTGTGGTCTTTGAGATAAGAGAGCGCTGGTAGAATGTTTTTAGACATGACTGAGTGGAGTATTTCCTTTCCACCTGTGCGTCTTAGAGGGTGCACAATTTCCTACTCCTGATACAGCCATGTGAGAAGTGTTCTGAGAACAGCTAGCAGTTAACCCATAAAGCAGAATGTCATGTTGCACACCCAACACCACGCACACGGTGACGGACAGATAACTGAAACCTCCTGATGGCCAGTCTGGTATCAGGACCAGATAGGCAGCAAGGGGAGGCCTCAAGCTCAAACAGCCCTGGATACCTCCAGAGATGGCTGCTACTCACTGTATCTGCAGGACTTCGGACAGGAGATAGACAAGGAGCTGGGGACCATAGTCGTGCCTCCTTCTCCCCGGTGAAAGAGTTCACGAAGGCTCAGCCGAGGCATTGGGTGAGTGCATGTTCGGAGAGGTCTCAAATCGCAGCAACCCCAGGTGGCCAGAGGGTGTCCTGGGTCACAGACAACACCCTGGACACCCCACTGAGACACATACTAGGGTTTTCTCCCTTTAAGGACCCTCTTCCAACCCTAAGTTATACTCTCTAAACCATTTCCTCTACTCAATTCCCCACTCCAGCTTTGACCCCATTCCATTTGTTTCTTCCAATAGTTCCTTGACTATCGGAGGGGAAGCCCTTTGGACGTCTTTCCCTTTTGGTTCAACATTGCCTGCTCTTGCATTTGGCCTACTCTCTTTAATGCTTTCACTCTGGACACTAGATGTCTCATCTGGCATTTGGCTTGACAGTCCATTCACACTTGTGTCCAGATGCACACATCGTGACCTGTGACGTGGACACCATTTTTATTCCCCAGAGGCCACTGTTAATATTCTGATATATCTTATTCACAGAGCCTTGGTGTCAGGTAGTTGTCAGTCCTGCTGTAGTTAACTTTCAGAAGCTGTTGACATCACTAAATCTTTGTTCTCTCACCTCTACGAGGGCTTGTGGCCTGAGGTGTCACTGGGCTTTTGTTAGTCATACAGGTATTGACCGTGACCATGTGGTAAACCAAAAGATCGGAGGTGCCCAATATTGGAAGTTCTCCAGCCTCAAATACTGCTCAATAACTCGAGAATTGTTTACTGCTGGAAGAAGTTGTGTGTCTCCTGCCACATTCACTGAAGCCTGTGCTTCCCAATCTGAGCCACATCCCCGACATGTCTGGTGGTTCTTGTTGCTGTTTCAGACTATG
>NW_006923631.1:4491-18482 GCF_000298275.1 Orycteropus afer afer | reverse complement strand
ACTGTGGCCACCATCTGCCAGAAGGAAGTTGAAGGTACCACGAAGTGTCCGGAGTCAGTGTGAGCCAGGCCAGGCCACCACTCTGATCCCTCCTAGACAGCCCCAAACCAGTCCTTGTGGATACACTTGACCTTGTCCTCGTGGGACATCAGGTGAAATTTCGGGAGGAAGTGGGGACAGAAGTGAGGAGGCCTAATGTTTTGACGATTAGGCAGGCTCACCTTGGGACTAACATAGGAGATCGGGAAGAAAGGTGTCATGTGATCGATAAAGACGTGGTAGGGGTAGGTGCTGATGAAGATGATGGCAGGGGTGCTGTCTCCTTGCTAGTAGTTGTTGAGGGAACTCTGTGGCTCCAGGTGTGAGGAGCCAGTGAGCACAAGGGGTGCCTCCTCAAGCCAAGCAGACCTCACTGCCAGGTGTGGCCCCGTGCCTCCACGTGGATCCCAGGGAGGCTGGAAGGCACCCCCCCAATCCTTCATCTCTGGTGTCAGAAGCCCCAGTGCTGGCTAAGTGTCTTTCCCCTTCCTCCCTTGGAGGCTAGGCACTGCCCTTACGGCAAGGTCGTTAGTTCCCCCACAGGACACAGGGCCCTGATGCCGCGACCTCCTCCAGGACACTCTCGTACCCTTTTCAGGCCAAAAAAAAAAAAAAACAACCAGCCAGGATCAGATGGCGTTCCTAAGCCCTGCTATCCACCCCCGGCCCCTGCCCCTTCCAGGCCCAGGGCCGGCAACCAGAGCCCAAGACTCGGCCCGAGCCCCCACGCTACCCGCTATTCCCACCCCTCTGGATCCAGTAACCACTATCTGCCTGGCTGCTGCCCCTTGCCCAATTCATTCTGGTGCCCCCTCAGTATGCACCTCATGCCCAATGACCTGGGGAGGGAAGGGGGGAGGGGAGGCACGGTGGAGGGGAAGGACTGGGCGACAGGCAGTTGGGGTGAAGGCCAGGCCCTGCTCTGTCCCCATCTGTACCCGCCTGGGAGAGTGAATTCACTTTGGTGTCCGAGCCTTGGTTGCCTCCTCTGTAAGAGAGTATGCGAACGGACTTGCCATGCGTGCCAGCTCGACTCTCATTGGGTGTGTGCTGCTGACGGACGCGGCCACAGCCCAATGGCGGCTGGTGGGAGCGGGGCCTGCCTTGGAGACCTTTCTACAGCTGGGGCAGCTTTGTCCTCAGATGATGGCTTTGAGCTGATGGTGAGGGGCCGTCTGCGGTCAGATTTCGAGCCCAGGCTGGTCTCTTTGGAGGTCCCTCACCTCGGCAAGATGGCTCCCCAGTCCTGTTCATCTGGGTGATGGGCTGCCCAGTGGGTCCATGACCACCCAGAGAGATTTCCGTGGCTGATTTCTCCAAGCCGACTCCTTGTCTCGCTCAATCTGGAAGCTTTGTGGAAACCAGTGCAGCGTCACAGGCACACACGAGCTTCCACCCACAGGTGGCTGGCTGTGTGTCAGGTGCACGGGCTGGCACTCTCCAACCTGGGGGCTCCAGCTTGCTGGGGTTGGATGCAGTGGAATGTCTGCAGCCTCGTAGCGACCCCACAGCACCCTGCCCTGTCCTGCGCCACCCGTACCGTCATTGCCATGTCCGAGGCCGGACTTGCGACTGCTATTGCTGCATCTGGTAGAGGGGCTTCATCTTTCTCGCTGACCCTGCACTTGGAACGTGTGACTGGGCTCTGCACACCCCACAGATCCATCTGGCTGAGGCTGGACTCTGCTCCTCACAACCCTCACTCCACCACTCTGCAGAGACTTTTGGGGCTTCCAAGAGTCCCAGCCCAGGAAAGGAGTTTTGGGAAGGCTAGGAAGCCTACCAAGAGGGAGATGCAAGAGAGCTGGCTCAGTCAAGACCAGAGGCCCCTGTGCACCTCTGGGGAGCTCATAGGAGGAACCTCAAGACAGACTGCCAAACCCTGCTTCTGATCCAGGGACCCTGTTTGAAGGGCCCAGACAGTCAATATTGCCTCCGTGTTTTCTCATTGCAAGGTCTAAGTGCGCCCCCCAGCTGACACCGCCACTATTATTTCACACCAGAGTGGTCCAATACCACAAAGCTCTTGCCACTGAGCATGCACAGAGGTGGAATGTGACGGTGGCCCCTGCGGGGTCTGGGTCAGGAGGCTGGAGTAGGGGCCGGCTCTTCTCACTGGCCACGGTGGCACAGAACTTGGCCCTTGGGGACCAAAGTTATCCGGGCACCACCTGAGGGGCTGCACTGGGTTGGCCCTCCACACCGCCAGGCTGGCTTAGGCTGGACCTCCCAAGCTGTGTCACCAGGCTGGAGGTGGGCACAGGCCCTGGGCCTGGGCATCAGAGGCAACAGGCAGTTGGGGTGAAGGCCAGGCCCTGCACTGTCCCCATCTGCATGCACTTGAGAGAGTGAATTCACTTTGGTGTCCGAGACTTGGTTGCCTCCTCTGTAAGAGGGGACACAAACAGACGGTCCCTGGAAGTGGCACCTCTGGGGTGAGGTGTGTGGGAAGGACACGTGGGCATGGGGGCAGACACGGCTGAGGGCAGTTTCCCCTGTGGGGTCGGGGCTTGGTGTTGACATAGAGCCATTCAGCGTGACATCAGAGCCTGGCTCTCAGAGGCGCCTAAGGGGGCTGGCCTGGCCTCCCTGACTCCGGTGACTTCGAGGCGGGACACCACCCAACCCCTTGAGCAAACAGCTCAGGGCACCAGAGGCCCCAGCCTTCGAAGGGACAGCAACTGCCTCTCAGGCCCCTCTTGCCTCAGAGGACAGGCTGGGCTGTACAGAACGGACATTAGACCCTAAGCGACTCCGCAGAGCATCCGGGGTTAGGGGGGACCCACTTCCTGGGTGTGTGGTCTGACCTCCAATACCGTGCTCATCAGCAAGATGGACACGCTAAGCCTTCACAGGGACTGCTCTCAAGTGTCCACATCACTGGGTGAACAGGTCCTCGAGGGTGGTGTTCCACGGCCCGCCCAGAAGGATCAGGTGCCTAGAGGACAGCCCCGGGGGCTTGCAAGCTCTACCCTAGGCCCATCCCCACCTCCCGTCGCAGAGTTGCCAGTGTGTCCTCCCCTTTTGAACAGGAGGCTGACGCTGGCTCTGTGGCCCCAGCTTCCCACACTCCCCGGCGGTTGGCTGCGCTCCCTTTCCCGCCATACCCAGGTCTTTTCCAATCATGCCCAGTCCCGCCAAACCCGAGCACCCTGTCGATGCCCCGTCCCTTCTCCGCGTAGTGCCCATCCAGCCGTGGCATGCCATGCCATGCCCTTCAAGCGCTGCAGCTCAAATACCACCTTGCCCTTGGGCCCTCCTGATCCCAATCGGGGCCACCTCCCAGATTCCTCCCCAGGCAAGTGCCAAACTCTCAGGCTGGGCTGTGTGAGTGAGGCCACCTCTCCCTTATGGTGTGGGGAGTCATTTCTTGGGGGACTGTCCAACCCCCCCATCCTCCCTCTGCCTGGCCCTAGGAAGCCAAGGTTCCACAAACATGAGACCGGGCTTGGCCAGGAGTCCCCTCCACACAGGGCCTACCAGGTGTGAGGAGCCAGTGAGCACAAAGGATGCCTCCCCAAGCCAAGCAGACCTCACTGCCAGGTGTGGCCCCCATGCCTCCACGTGGATCCCAGGGAGGCTGGGAAGGAACCACCCCCCCAATCCATCGCCTCTGGTGTCAGAAGCCCCAGTGCTAGCCAAGTGTCTTTCCCCTTCCTCCCTCGGAGGCTAGGCACCACCCTTACGACAAGGTCACTAGTCCCCCACAAGACACAGGACCCGGATGCCGCGACCTCCTCCAGGACACTCCTGCACCCTTTTCATGCCAAAAAAAAAAAAAAAAAAAAAACAGCCAGGATCAGATGGCGTTCCTGAACCCTGCTATCCACCCCCTGGCCCCCTGCCCCTTCCAGGCACAGGGCCGGCATCCAGAGTCCCAGACCCAGCCCAAGCCCCCATGCTAGCTGCACTTCCCACCACTCTGGGTCCACTAACCACTATCTGCCTGGCTGCTGTCCCTTGCCCACTTCACTCTGGTGCCCCCTCAGGAGGCACCTCATGCACAATGTCCTGGGCAGGGAATGGGGAGGGCAGGCAGGTGGAGGAGAAGGACTGGGCAGTCACAGTGTAGGGTCGGCACTGTCGTGGAACTGGGCACCCAGTGGGCATCTCCTCCGAGGCCAGGCACTCACCTCAAGTCCAGGCACCCAGCGTGCCTACCTTCACCAGGCGGCAGTGGCGGAGGCTGTAGCGGCTGCGCAGGGCTGGCACTGCCCTTCTGCACAGTGCGGGCTTAGGCGCTGGACAGGGATGTGCACGAAGCACAGACGGCGCCCACACAAGGCGGGCCTCTACCCCTCTGCTAGCCTGCGGATCCCCTCCACAAGCCCCCAGAGGCGGTGGAGCTGCTAGAGCCACGCATGGCCAGGCCAAAACTCAAACAGGCGCTGCAGGCCCCTGTGTGCCACGCGCATGCAACTGCCATGTGCCATGCATGACAGCTCGCCTCTCATTGGGCGTGTGTCGCTGACGGATGCGCCCCCGGCCCAATGGCGGCTGGTGGGGTGGGGCCTGCCTTGGAGACCTTCCCACAGCTGGGGCAGCATTGTCCACAGATGAGGCCTGTGAGCTGATAGCGAGGGGCCATCTGCAGTCAGATTTCGAGCCCAGGCTGTTCTCTGTGGAGGCCAGTCACCTCAGCAAGATGGCTCTGTCTTTGAGATGGGGCTGGTGGTGATCTCTTTGCTCATTATCGAGCGAAAAAGCAAACCACTCCCCAGTCCTGGTCATCTGGGTGACGGGCTGCCCAGTGGGACCCTGAACACCCAGAGAGATTTCCGTGGCTGATTTCTCAAAGGCGACTCCTTGTCTTGCTCAATCTGGAACCTCTGTGGAAATCAGTGCAGTGCCACAGGCACACACGAGCTTCCACCCACAGGTGGCTGGCTGTGTGCCAGGTGCACGGGCTGGCACTCTCCAACCTGGGGGCTCCAGCTTGCTGTGGTTTGATGCGGTGGAATGGCTGCAGCCTCTTAGTGACCCCACGGCACCCTGCCCAGTCCTGTGCCACCCGTGCCGTCGTTGCCGTGTCTGAGCCCGGACTTGCAACTGCTATTGCTGCATCTGGTAGAGGGGCTTCATCTTTCTTGCTGACCCTGCACTTGGAACGTGTGACTGGGCTCTGCACACCCCACAGATCCATCTGGCTGAGGTTGGTCTCTGCTCCTCACAACCCCCACGCCACCAGTCTGCAGAGACTTTTGGGGCTTCCAAGAGTCCCAGCCCAGGAAAGGAGGTTTGGGAAGGTGAGGAAGACTACCGAGAGGGAGAAGCAGGAGAACCGGCTCAGGCAAGACCATAGATGCAACCTAAGTCTTCATGTTGCACTTACTAAGGTGAACTGAAGGCACGATGTGTTTTGAAAGTTTTCAACAGAAACTTCATATAAACGTTTGAGAAATTTACAAACACTTTGTCTAATTGAGTTAACCAAGTGTTTTTGCTGCCACTCTGATACAAAAAGGTATATTTGATTTACACCTTACAGTGAGTTACTGCAATTCAAGTACTAGGAAAACATTGGATAATTGCAATTTCTTGAAAATCCTTGATTTTGAAGGGGAAAACCCATTTCCACTTTGGTTTTAGTACAAAGCCAAGGGTGATACAGTTCACATAGATGCAACTTAAGTTTCCAGTAGCACTTACTAAGGTGAACTGAAGGCACCAGGTGTTTTGAAAGTTTTCAGGAGATACTTAATATAAATGATTGAGAAATTCACAAACACTTTGTCTGATTGAGTTAAGCAAGTGTTGTTGCTGCCACTCGGGTACCTAAAGTTATAAGTGATTTACACCTTACATTGGGTTACTGCAATTCAAGTACTAGCAAAACAGTGGATAATTGCAATTTCTTGAAAATCCTTGATTTTGCCGGGGAAAACCCATTTCCACTTTGGTTTCACTACAAAGCCAAGGGTGATTCTCTCCCCATAGATTCAACGTAAGCTATCCAGTTGCACTTACTAAGGTGAACAGAAAACACCATGTGTTATGAAAGTTGTCAACAGAAATTTAATTTAAACGTTTGAGAAGTTTACAAACACTTTGTCTGATTGAGTTAACCAAGTGTTTTTGCTGCCACTCTGATACATAAAGGTATAAGTGATTTACAACTTACAGTTAGTTACTGCAATTCAGTTACTAGCAAAACAGTGGATAATTGCAATTTCTTGAAAATCCTTGATTTTGACGGGGAAAACACATTTCCACTTTTGTTTTAGTACAAAGCCAAGGGTGATACCATTCACATAGATGCAACTAAAGTTTTCCAGTTGCAATTATTAAGGTGAACTGAAGGCACCAGTTGTTTTGAAAGTTTTCAACAGAAACTTAATATAAACGTTTGAGAGTTTTACAAACACTTTGTCTGATTGAGTTAACCAAGTGTTGTTACAGCCACTGTGATACATCAATTTAAAAGTGATTTACACCTTACAGTGAGTTACTGCAATCCAAGTACTAGCAAAATATTGGATAATTACAATTTCTTGAAAATCCTTGATTTCAACGGGGAACACCCATTTACACTTTGGTTTCACTACAAAGCCAATGGTGACTCAGTTCCCATAGATGCAACGTAAGTTTTCCAGTTGAACTTACTAAGGGGAACTGAAGGCACCATGTGTTTTGAAAGTTTTAAACAGAAAGTTAATATAAACGTTCGAGAAGTTTACAAACACTTTGTCTGACTGAGTTAACCAATGTTTTAACTGTCACTCTGACACATAAACGGATAAGTGATTTAGAGCTTACAGTGAGTTACTGCAATTCAAGGACTAGCAAAAGAGTCAATTATTGCAATTTCTTGAAAACTCTTGATTTTGACCGGGAAAACACATTTCAACTTTGGCTTTGGTAAAAGCCAAGGGTGATACAGTTCACATAGATGCAACTTAAGTTTTCCAGTAGCACATACTAACGTGAACTGAAGGCAACATGTGTTTTGACAGTTTTCAACAGAAACTTAATATAAACGTTTGAGAAGTTTACAAACACTTTGTCTGACTGTGTTAACCAAGTGTTGTTACTGCCACTCTGATACATAAAGTTATAAGTGTTTGACACCTTACAGTGAGTTACTGCAAAAGCTGGTCAAGGACCAGCAAAACAGTCGATTATTGAAATTTCTTGAAAATTCTTTTTTTTGACGGGGAAAACACATTTCCACTTTTGTTTTACGACAAAGCCAAGGGTGATACAGTTCACATAGATGCAACTTAAATTTTCCAGTTGCACTTACTAAGGTGAACTGAAGGCACCATGTGTTTGAAAGTTATCACCAGAAATTACATATAAACTTTTGAGAAGCTTACAAACACTTTTTGTTATTGAGTTAACCAAGTATTGTTTCTGCCACTCTGATATATAAACTTATAAGTGATTTACAACTTACAGTGAGTTACTGCAATTCAAGTACTAGCAAAACAGTGGATAAATGCAATTTCTTGAAAATCCTTCATTTTGACGGGGAAAACCCATTTTCACTTTTGTTTCACTGCAAAGGAAAGAGTATTACAGTTCACAAAGATGCAACCTAAGTTTTCACTTTGCACTTACTAAGGTGAACTGAAGGCACCATGTGTTTTGAAAGTTTTCAACAGAAACTTAATATAAAAGTTTGAGAAGTTTACAAACACTTTATTTGATTGAATTAACCAAGTGTTGTCACTGCCACCTGATACCTAAAGGTATAAATGATTTACAACTTACAATGAGTTACTGCAATTCAAGGACTAGCAAAACAGTCGATTATTGCAATTTC
This sequence comes from Orycteropus afer afer, assembly GCF_000298275.1. Lineage (NCBI taxonomy): Eukaryota > Metazoa > Chordata > Mammalia > Tubulidentata > Orycteropodidae > Orycteropus > Orycteropus afer. The sequence goes on along the minus strand of NW_006923631.1, from coordinate 10,678 downwards.
TTGAAAATTCTTTATTTTGACGGGGAAAACACATTTCCACTTTGGTTTTATTACAAGGCCAAGGGTGATACAGTTCACATGGATGCAAGTTAAGTTTTCCAGTTGCACGTACTAACATGAACTGAAGGCACCATGTGTTTTGAAAGTTTTCAACAGAAACTTCATATAAACATTTGAGAGTTTTACAAACACTTTGTCTGATTGAGTAAATCACGTGTTGTTATAGCCACTGTGATACATAAATTTAAAAGTGATTTACACCTTACAGTGAGTAACTGCAATCCAAGTACTAGCAAAATATTGGATAATTACAATTTCTTGAAAATCCTTGATTTTGACAGGGAAAACCCATTTCCACTATGGTTTCACTACAAAGCCAATGGTGATTCCGTTCCCAAAGATGCAACGTAAGTATTCCAGTTGCACTTACTTAGGTGAACTGAAGGCACCATGTGTTTTGAATGTTTTCAAACGAAACTTAATATAAACGTTTGAGAAGTTTACAAACACGTTGTGTGACTGAGTTAACCAATATTGTTTCTGCCACTCTGATACATAAAGTGATAAGTGATTTACAGCTTACAGTGAGTTACTGCAATTCAAGGACTAACAAAAGAGTCGATTATTGCAATTTCTTGAAAATTCTTGAATTTGATGGGAAAAACACATTTCTATTTTGGTTTTATTACAAAGCAAAGGGTGATACAGTTCACATAGATGCAACTTAACTTTTCCACTTGCACATACTAAGGTGAACTGAAGGCACCAGGTGTTTTGAAACTTTTCAACAGAAACTACATATAAACGTTTGAGAAGCTTACAAACATTTTGTCTGATTGAGTTAACTAAGGGCTGTTACTGCCACTCTGAAACATAAAGGTAGAAATGATTTACACCTTGCAGTGAGTTACTACAACTCAGGTACTAGCAAAAGGGTGTATAATTGCAATTTCTTGAAATTCCTTGATTTTGACAGTTAAAACCCATTTCCACTTTGGATTCACTTCAAAGTCAAGGGTGATTAAGTCCCCATAGATTCAACGTAAGCTTTACAGTTGCACTTACTAAGGTGAACTGAACGCACCATGGTTTTTGAAAGTTATCGCCAGAAACTACATATAAACGATTGAGAAGCTTACAAACACTTTTTCTGATTGGGTTAACCAAGTGTTGTTTCTGCCACTCTGATATATAAAGGTATAAGTGATTTACAACTTACAGTGAATTACTGCAATTCAAGTACTATCAAAACAGTGGATAATTGCAATTTCTTGAAAATCCTTGATTTTGACGGGGAAAACCCATTTCCACTTTGGTTTCACTACAAAGCCAAGTGTGATTCAGTTCCCATAGATGCAACGTAAGTTTTCCAGTTGAACTTACAAAGATGAAATTAAGGCACCAGGTGTTTTCAAAGTTTTCAACAGAAATTACATATAAACATTTGAGAAGCTTACAAACACTTTGTGTGATGGAGTTTACTAAAGGCTGTTACTGCCACTCTGATACATAAAGGTATAAGTAATTTACAACTTGCAGTGAGTTACTGCACCTCAGGTACTAGCAAAACAGTGGATAATTGCAATTTGTTGAAATTCCTTGATTTTGACAAGGAAAACCCATTTCCACTTTGGTTTCACTTCAAAGCCACGGGTGATTCAGTCCCCATAGATTCAACGTAAGCTTTCCAGTTGCACTTACTAAGGTGAACGGAAAGCACCATGTGTTATCAAAGTTGACAAGAGAAACTTAATTTAACGTTTGAGAAGTTTAGAAACAATTTGTCTGATTGAGTTAACCAAGTGTTGTTGCTGCCATTCTAATGCATAAAGGTATAAGTGATTGACACCTTACAGTGAGTCACTGCATTTCAAGGACTAGCAAAACAGTCGATAATTTCAATTTGTTGAAAATTCTTTATTTTGACGGGGCAAACAGATTTCCAGTTTGGTTTAATACAAAGCCAAGTGTGATTCAGTTCCCATAGATGCAACGTAAGTTTTCCAGTTGCACCTACTAAGGTGAACTGAATGCACCATGTGATTTGAAAGTTTTCAACAGAAACTACATATAAACATTTGAGAAGCTTACAAACACTTTTTCTGATTGAGTTAACCAAGTGTTGTTTCTGCCACTCTGATACATAAAGGTATAAGTGATTAACAACTTAAAGTGGTTACTGCAATTCAAGGACTAGCAACAAATTGGATAATTGCAATTTCTTGAAAATCCTTGATTTTGACGGGGAAAACCCATTTCCAGTTTCGTTTCACTACAAAGAGAAGGGTGATTCAGTTCCCATAGATGCAACGTACGTTTTCCAGTTGCACTTACTAAGGTGAACTGAAGGCACCATGTGTTTTGAAAGTTGTCAACAGAAACTTCATATAAACGTTTGAGAAATTTACAAACACATTTCTAATTGAGTTAACCAAGTGTTGTTGCTGCCACTCTGATACATAAAGTGATAAGTGATTTACAGCTTACAGTGAGTTATTGCAATTCAAGGACTAGCATAACAGTTGATTATTGCAATTTCTTGAATATTCTTGATTTTGACGGGGCAAAAACATTTCCAGTTTATTTTTAGTACAAAGCCAAGTGTGATTCAATTCCCATAGATGCAACGTAAGTTTTCCAGTTGCACTTACTAAGGTGAACTGAAGGCACCAGGTGTTTAGAAAATTTTCAACAAAAATTACATATAAACGTTTGAGAAGCTTACCAAAATTTTTTCTGATTGAATTAACCAAGTGTTGTTTCTTCCACTCTGATGCATAAAGGTATAAGTGATATACAATATACATTAGTTACTGCAATTCAAGTACTAGAAAAACTTTGGATAATTGCAATTTCTTGAAAATCCTTGATTTTGATGGGGAAAACACATTTCCACTTTGGTTTCACTAGAAAGCCAAAGGCGATTCAGTTCCCATAGATGCAACGTAAGTTTTACAGTTGAACTTACTAAGGTGAACGGAAGGCACCATTTGTTTTGAAAGTTTTCAGCAGAAACTTCATATAAAAGTTTGAGAAATTTACAAAAACTTTGTCTAATTGAGTTAACCAGGTGTTGTTGCTGCCACTCTGATACATAAAGTGATAAGTGATTTACAGCTTACAGTGAGTTATTGCAATTCAAGGAGAGGCAAAACAGTCGATTATTGCAATTTCTTGAAAATTCTTGATTTTGACGGGGAAAAAACATTTCTAGTTTGGTTTTAGTACAAAGCCAATTGTGATTCACTCCCCATAGATTCAACGTAAGCTTTCCAGTTGCACTTACTAAGGTGAATGGAAAGCACCATGTGTTATGAATGTTGTCAACAGAAACTTAATTTAAACGTTTGAGAAGTTTACAAACACTTTGTCTGATTGAGTTAACTAAGAGCTGTTGCTGCCACTCTGATACATAAATGTATAAGTGATTTACACCTTACAGTGAGTTACTGCAGTTCAGGTACTAGAAAAACTAGAAAAACAGTGGATAATTGAAATTACTTGAAAATCCTTGATTTTGATGGGGAAAACACATTTCCACTTTGGTTTCAGTACAAAGGGTAACAGAGTTCACATAGATGCAACTTCAGTTTTCCAGTTGTACTTACTAAGGTGAACTGAACGCACAATGTGTTTTGATAGTTTTCAACAGAAATTTAGTATAAACAATTGAGAAGTTTACAAACACTTTTTCTGATTGAGTTAATTTAGAGCTGTTACTGCCAATCTGATACATAAAGGTATAAGTGATTTACACCTTGCATTGAGTTACTGCAATTCAGGCTCTAGCAGAACATTGGATAATTGCAATTTGTTGAAAATCCGTGATTTTGACAGGGAAAACCCATTTCCAATTTGGTTTCACTACAAAGCCAAGGGTGATTCAATCCCCAGAGATTCAACGTAAGCTTTCCAGTTGCACTTACTAAGGTGAACGGAAAGCACCATGTGTTATGAAAGTTGTCAAGAGAAACTTAATTTAACGTTAGAGAAGTTTACAAGCACTTTGTCTGATTGAGTTAACCAGGTGTTGTTGCTGCCACTCTGATACATAAAGATATAAGTGATTGACACCTTACAGTGAATTACTGCAATTCAGGTCCTACCAAAGAGTGGATAATGGGAATTTCTTGAAAATCCTTGATTTTGACGGTTAAAACACATTTCCACTTTGGTTTTAGTACAAAGCCAAGGGTGATACAGTTCACATAGATGCAACTTAAGTTTTCCAGTTTCACTTACTAAGGTGAACTGAAGGCACCATTTGTTTTAAAAGTTTTCAGCAGAAACTTAATATAAATGATTGAGAAATTCACAAACCCTTTGTCTGATTGAGTTAAGCAAATGTTGTTGATGCCACTCGGATACCTAAAGGTATAAGTGATTTACAACTTACAGTGTGTTACTGCAATTCAAATACTAGCAAAACAGTCGATTATTGAAATTTCATGAAAATTCTTGATTTTGACGGGGAAAACACATTTCCACTTTGGTTTTAGTACAAAGCCAAAGCTGATACAGTTCACATAGATGCAACTTAAGTTTTCCAGTTGCACATACTAACATGAACTGAATGCAACATGTGTTTTGAAACTTTTCAACAGAAACTACATATAAACGTTTGAGAAGCTTACAAACACTTTTTCTGATTGACTGAATTTAGAGCTGTTACTGCCAATCTGATACATAAAGGTATAAGTGATTTACACCTTGCAGTGAGTTACTGCAATTCAGGTTCTAGCAAAACAGTAGATAATTGCAGTTTGTTGAAAATCCTTGATTTTGACAGGGAAAACCCATTTCCACTTTGGTTTCACTACAAAGCCACGGGTGATTCAGTCCCCAGAGATTCAATGTAAGCTTTCCAGTTGCACTTACTAAGGTGAACGGAAAGCACCATGTGTTATGAAAGTTGTCAAGAGAAACTTAATTTAACGTTAGAGAAGTTTACAAGCACTTTGTCTGATTGAGTTAACCAGGTGTTGTTGCTGCCACTCTGATACATAAAGATATAAGTGATTGACACCTTACAGTGAATTACTGCAATTCAGGTCCTACCAAAGAGTGGATAATGGGAATTTCTTGAAAATCCTTGATTTTGACGGTTAAAACACATTTCCACTTTGGTTTTAGTACAAAGCCAAGGGTGATACAGTTCACATAGATGCAACTTAAGTTTTCCAGTTTCACTTACTAAGGTGAACTGAAGGCACCAATTGTTTTGAAAGTTTTCAGCAGAAACTTAATGTAAACGATTGAGAAATTCACAAACCCTTTGATTGAGTTAAGCAAGTGTTGTTGATCCCACTTGGATACCTAAAGGTATAAGTGATTTACAACTTACAGTGTGTTACTGCAATTCAAATACTAGCAAAACAGTTGATTATTGAAATTTCTTGAAAATTCTTTATTTTGACGGGGAAAACACATTTCCACTTTGGTTTTAGTACAAATCCAAGGGTGATACAGTTCACAGAGATGCAACTTAAGTTTTCCAGTTGCACATACTAACGTGAACTGAATGCAACATGTTTTTTGAAAGTTTTCAACAGAAACTACATATAAACGTTTGAGAAGTTTACAAACACTTTGTCTGATTGAGTTAACCAAGTGTTGTTACTGCCACTCTGATACTTAAAGCTATAAGTGATTAACAGCTTACAGTGAGTTTGGGCAATTCAAGGACTAGCAAAACAGTCGATTATTGCAATTTCTTGACAATTTTTTATTTTGACGGGGAAAACCCAGTTCCACTTGGATTTCAATACAAAGCCAAGGGTGATTCAGTTCCCATAGAGACAGCGTACGTTATCCAGTTGCACTTACTAAGGTGAACTGAAGGCACCATATGTTTTGAAAGTTTTCAAAAGAAACTTCATATAAACGTTGAGAAATTTACACTTTGTCTAATTGAGTTTACCAAGTGTTTCTGCTGCCTCGCTAATACATAAAGTGTTAAGTGATTTACAGCTTACAGTGAATTATTGCAATTCAATCATTAGCAAAAGAGTCTATTATTGCAATTTCTTGAAAATTCTTGAATTTGACAGGAAAAACACATTTCCATTTTGGTTTTAGTACAAAGCAAAATGTGATATAATTCACATAGATGCAACTTAAGTTTTCCAGTTGCACTTACTAAGGTGAACTGAAGGCACCATGTGTTTTGAAAGTTTTCAACAGAAAT
>NW_006923631.1:1288-4391 GCF_000298275.1 Orycteropus afer afer | reverse complement strand
TTGAGAAGTTTACAAAAACTTTGTCTGATTGAGATAACCAAGTGTTGTTACTGCCACTCTGATACATAAAGTTAAAAGTGATTTACAAATTACAGTGTGTTACTGCATTTCAAGTACTAGCAAAACAGTCTATAATTGCAATTTCTTGAAAAACCTGGATTTGTACGGGGAAAACTCATTTCCACTTTGGTTTCACTACAAAGCCAAGTGTGATTCAGTTCCTATAGATGCAACGTAAGTTTTCCAGTTGCACTTACTAAGGTGAACTGAAGGCACCAGGTGTTTTGAAAGTTTCCAACAGAAAGTACATATAAACGTTTGAGAAGCTTACAAACACTTTGTCTGACCGATTTAACTAAGGAATGTTACTGCCACTCCGATACATAGAGGTATAAGTGATTTACAACTTGCAGTGAGTTACTGCAACTCATGTACTAGCTAAGCATTGAATAATTGCAATTGGTTGAAATTCCTTGATTTTGACAGGGAGAACCCATTTCCACTTTGGTTTCACTTCAAAGCCAAGGGTGATTCAGTCCCCATAGATTCAACGTAAGCTTTCCAGTTGCACTTAATAAGGTGAACGGAAAGCACCATGTGTTATGAAAGTTGTCAAGAGAAACTTAATTTAACGTTTGAGAAGTTTACAAACAATTTGTATGATTGAGTTAAACAAGTGTTATTGCTGCCAATCTGATACATAAATGTATAAGTGATTTAAAACTTACACTGAATTACTGCATTTCAATGACTAGCAAAACAGTTGATTATTGCAATTTCTTGAATATTCTTCATTTTGACGTGGCAAACACATTTCCAGTTTGGTTTTAGTACAAAGCCAAGTGTGATTCAGTTCCCATAGATGCAACGTAAGTTTTTCAGTTGCACTTACTAAGGTGAACTGAAGGCACCACGTGTTTTGAAAGTTTTCAACAGAAACTACATATAAACGTTTGATAAGCTTACAAACACTTTTTCTGATTGAGTTAACCAAGTGTTGTTTCTGCCACTCTGATACATAAAGGTATAAGTGATATAAAACTTACAGTGGTTACTGCAATTCAAGTACTAGCAAAACATTGGATAATTGCAATTTCTTGCAAATCCTTGATTTTGATGGGGGAAAACACATTTCCACTTTGGTTTTAGTGCAAAGCCAATGGTGATACAGTTCACATAGATGCAACTTAAGTTTTCCAGTTGCACTTACTAAAGTGAACTGAGGCAACATGTGTTTTGAAAGTTTTCAGCAGAAACTTAATATAAACGATTGAGAAATTCACAAACACTTTGTCTGATTGAGTTAAGCAAGTGTTGTTGCTGCCACTAGGATACCTAAAGTTATAAGTTGTTTACACCTTACATTGGGTTACTGTAATTGAAGTACTAGCAAAAGAGTAGATAATAGCAATTTCTTGAAAATCCTTGATTTTGATGGGGAAAACCCATTTCCAATTTGGTTTCACTACAAAGCCAAGGGTGATTCAGTCCCCATAGATTAAACTTAAGCTTTCCATTTACACTTACTTAGGTGAAAGGAAAGAACCATGTGTTATGAAAGTTGTCAACCGAAATTTAATTTAATGTTTGACAAGTTTACAAACACTTTATCTGACTATGTTAACCAAGTGTTGTTACTGCCACTCTGATACATAAAGTTATAAGTGTTTTACAGCTTACAGTGAGTTACTGCAACTCAAGGACCAGCAAAACAGTCGATTATTGAAATTTGTGTTAAATTCTTTTTTTTTTTATGGGAAAACACATTTTCCACGTTGGTTTTACTACAAAGCCAAGGGTGATACAGTTCACATAGATACAACTTACGTTTTCCAGTTGCACACACTAATGTGAACTGAAGGCAACATGTGTTTTGAAAGTTTTCAACAGAAATTTAATAAAAACGTTTGAGAAATTTACAAACACTTTCTCTGACTGTGTTAATCAAGTGTCGTTACCACCATTTGATACATAAAGTTATAAGTGTTTTACAGCTTGCAGTGAGTTACTGCAATTCAAGGACCAGCAAAACACTCGATTATTGCAATTTCTTGAAAATTCTTGATTTTGCCGGGGTAAACACATTTCGCTTTTGGTTTTAATACAAAGCAAAGGGTGATATAGTTCACATAGATGCAACTTAAGTTTTCCAGTTGCACTTACTAAGGTGAACTGAAGGCAACATGTGTTTTGAAAGTTTTCAACAGAAATTTAATGTAAACGATTGAGAAGTTTACAAAAATCTTTGTCTGATTAAGATAACCAAGTGTTGTTACTGCCACTCTAATACATAAAGTTAAAAGTGATTTACACCTTACATTGTGTTACTGCAATTCAAGTACTAGCAAAACAGTGGATAATTGCTATTTCTTGAATATTATTGATTTTGCTGGGAAAATTCATTTCAACTTTGGTTTTCGTACAAAGCAAAGGGTGATACAGCTCACAAAGATGCAACATAACTTTTCCAGTTGCACTTACGAAGGTGAACTGAAGGTAACATGTGTTTTGAAAATTTACAACAGAGAAGTAATTTAAACGTTTGAGAAGTTTAAAAACACTTTGTCTGATTGAGTTAACCAAGTGTTGTTGCTGCAACTTTGATACGTAATATTGTAAGTGATTTACACATTTCAGTGAGTTACTGCAATGCAAGTACTAGCAAAACAGTGGATAATTGCAATTTCTTGAATATTATTGATTTTGATGAGAAAACTCATTTCAACTTTGGTTTTCGTACAAAGCAAAGGGTGATACAGCTCACACAGATGGAACATAAGTTTTCCAGTTGCACTTACTAAGGTGAACTGAAGGTAACATTTTTTTTGAAAGTTTTCAACAGAAAAGTAATTTAAACGTTTGAGACGTTTACAAACACTTTGTCTGATTGAGTTAACAAAGTGTTGTTGCTGTCACTCTGACACGTAATGTTATAAGTGATTTACACCTTATAGTGAGTTACTGCAGTTCAAGTACTAGCAAAACAGTGAATAATTGCTATTTCTTGAAAATTCTTGATTTTGATAGGGAAACACATTTCAACTTTGGTTTTCGTACAAAGCAAAGGGTGATACAGCTCACAAAGATGCAACATAACTTTTCC
>NW_006923631.1:0-522 GCF_000298275.1 Orycteropus afer afer | reverse complement strand
ACAAACACTTTGTCTGATTGAGTTAACCAAGTGTTGTTGCTGCCACTCTGATACGTAATGTTATAAGTGATTTACACCTTATAGTGTGTTACTGCTGTTCAAGTACTAGCAAAACAGTGGATAATTGCAATTTCTTGAAAATTCTTTATTTTGACGGGGAAACACATTTCCACTTTGGTTTTAGTACAAAAACATATGTGATACAGCTCATATAGATGCAACATAAAATTTCCAGTTGAATTTACTAAGCTGAACTGAAGGTAACAAGTGTTTTTAAAGTTTTCAACAGAAAAGTAATTTAAACGTTTGAGAAGTTTACAAAAACTTTGTCTCACTGAGTTAACCAACTGTTGTTGCTGCCACTCTGATACGTTTTGTTATAAGTGATTTACACCTTATTGTGAGTTACTGCAGTTCAAGTACTAGCAAAACAGTGGATAATTGCTATTTCTTGAAAACTCTTGATTTTGCCGGGGAAACACATTTCCACTTTGGTTTTAGTACAAAACCATGTGTGATACA
>NW_006923630.1:27601-28155 GCF_000298275.1 Orycteropus afer afer | reverse complement strand
AGAAGATGGAAAGAATACACAGAGTCATTGTACCAAAAAGACCTGGTCTATCTTCATCCATTTCAGGAGGTGGCCTATGAGCTAGAACCAATGGTACTGAAGGAGGAAGTCGAAGCTTCAATGAAAGAATTGGTGAAGAACAAGGCACCAGGAAGTGATGGAATATCCATTGAGATGTTTCAATAAATGGATGCCACACTGGAGGCATTCACTCAGTTATGCCAAGAGATTTGGAAGACAGCTACCTGGTCAGCTGATTGGAAGAGATCCATATTTGTACCCCTTCGAAAGAAAGATGATCTCACAGAATGTGGAAATTATTGAACAATATCATTAATATCGCATGCAAGTAAAATCTTACTGAAGATAATTCAAAAAAAGTTGCAGCAGTATATTGACAGAGAACTTCCAGAAATGCAAGCTGAATTCAGAAGAGAACGTGTAATGAGGGATATCACTGCTGATGTCAGATGGATCTTGGCTGAAAGCAAAGAATACCAGAATGATGTTTACTTGTGTTTTATTGACTATGCAAAATCATTTTATTGTGTGTA
>NW_006923630.1:23942-25381 GCF_000298275.1 Orycteropus afer afer | reverse complement strand
AAGAAAAGAAAAGATCAGGCTTACTGGTCTGATGAAGACTGGTGGAATCCCTGAGCCTGTGGCCTAGAAATGAACTCACCCCCGTGGTTCAACTTTCAGCCATACAATAGGCCTATAAAGGTGAACAGTAACACTAGGGAAGCACACATTCATGAGAACTATCAACCATGTGAAATCAAAAGGGCAGATTTGCCCAGGGATAAAGCTCAGAAGGCAAGACAGGATAGGAAAGAAGGACAAAGGGAAATGGTAAACATAGGGAGAAGAGTTCTGTTACACTGTGGGAATTGCAGTCCATGTCACAAGGCTAAATGTGTATGAATTGTTCACTTGAAAACCAATTTGCTCTGTAAACTTTCACCCAAATCATACTTTTAAAAGTAATAAACATTTAAAAGCAGAATGTCTTTCCTTCAGCCTTCCTTCCCACTGTCAACTTCTTAACTTCTGTCATCAGTCTTTTATATTGTCAAAATTGATAATTTTATATTCTGTTCTATAATCATGGTTAAGATTTTTGTGCTTTAATTATAAAAATATAAATGCAATAAACAGTTGTTATATTAATACAGCTATGTAAATAGTGTTCATTGCATTGCCTAGTGATGTACTTTTTCTTGTAGCACCTTTATGTTTTCCTGAAGTTTCTAAATCTTTTTTCTTTCACTATTTTACTTTATCATATACTCATTTTTTTCTTCTAAAATCTCCATTTCATTAGATAGTCTGTCAAATGCCCCACCTTTTTTTCTCCAGGAGTTCTTCCTGGAGCCCTCCATCTCCTTTCTCAAATCTGGACTAGTTGTGCCTTAGGTCTGGTGCAAAGCTGTCATCTTGCAACTTCTCTTCACTGATTTCCTTTGTTATGTGCACTATTTTTTGGATCCCAGAATTTTTGTTTTGCTTGTTTCCCCCATTGTTTTGGTGGTGCACATCCTCAAATAACTTTCTCAGAAAGAATGTGTGGGAGATAAACTTCCTGAATCTTTGCATGTCTGAAAATGCCTGTATTCCATCTTCACACTTGAGCAGAAAATTTGCGATTCAACATCATCTTCCTACAGAACTTTGAAGGTATGACTCAGTTTCCTTTTAGCATCCAGTTCTTGGTTGTAACAGAAGTTTTTGGTCCATGCACCAGACCTAGAGAACAACTAGTCCAGATTGGAGAGAAAGTATGGAAGACTCCAAGGAGAAGAACTTCTGGGGGCAAAAAAGAGGAGGATTTGACAGACTCCCTAATGAAACAGAGATTTTGGAAGAAAAAAAATGGAATATATGATAAAGTAAAATCATGAAAGAAAAAATAAAGAATTAGACATTTCAGAACCTTTATCAGATATATGGTTTCTGAAGATATTCTCCTAGTCAGTAGCTTGTCTTTTCACTTTTTTTGTGAAGTCTTAAAGAGCAAAATTCTTTAAGTTTTATGGGGTCAC
>NW_006923630.1:16424-19025 GCF_000298275.1 Orycteropus afer afer | reverse complement strand
GAGACAAAGTATATGTGAAGTGCTGTATGGAAAGTGAATTTGCTCTGTAAATCTTCACCCAAATCACAATAAATACAAATAAATAAATAAGAGAACATTAATGATATTGTGGTGTAGTAAATTACCTGATATGGCTTTTCTAGCCATAAGTCTTTGTAAACTCTGAGGTGGAATTTGCCATGAGCAACTGAGGAGCTCCTGATTATTAAAGTTATTCACCTGGGGTATTTCTATTGAGAGTGGCACAAAGCAATGTTCTGGGAAATTAGCTCTCTCTCAGGTGCTTAGAATTCTGATGTTATGATTGTTTAGTTTGGCTACTCTGCCAGACTCAAAATGAGCCCTCCTAGAGACAGAAGGACGCTCTCTGATGGCTGGCTGAGAAAGACATTCTTATGAGAGACATGTGCTCCTGAGAGACCTGTGCTGCTGAAAAAGAGACACTGAGAGACACACATTGCTGAGAGAGACACTGAGGGACACGCACTGCTGGGAGAGAGACTGAGAGAAACTGTCTGCTGAGAGACAGCGGGCTGAGAGAGACTGAGTGTTGTTCCTGAACTTGAATTGTAGCCTGGTGCTTCCCTAATAAACCCCATAATCTGTGAAAAAAAAAAAAAGTTGGAAACAAAGAAGAATCACTGATAGTTGGAAAATTTGGCCTTGGTGACAGGAATAATGCTGGAACACGCATGATAGAATTTTGCAAGACCAACAACTTGTTTATTGCAAACACCTCTTTTCAACAACACAAAAGGTGGCTCTACACATGGACTTCACCAGATGAAACACAAAGGAATCAGATTGACTACATCTGTGACAAGAGGCAATGGAGAAGCTCAATATCTTCAGCCAAAACCAGGCCAGGAGCTGATTGTGGAACAGACCATCAACTGCTCATATGCAAGTTGACCTTGAAGTTAAAGTCAATTAAAACAAGTCTGCCAGAACCAAAATATGATCTAGAATATATTCCTCCTGAATTTAGAGACCATCTAAAGAATAGATTGATACATTGAACCCCAATGACCTAAAACCAGAAGAATTGTGGGATGACATCAAGAACATCATCCATGAAGAAAGCAAGAGGTCACTAAAAAGACAACAAAAGAAGAGAAGACCAAAATGGATGAGAGAAGAGACTCTGAAACTTGCCCTTGAGCAGAGAATAGCTAAAGCAAATGGAAGAAATGACAAGATAAAAAAATTGAACTGAAGATTTCAAACAGCAGCTCGAGAAGACAAAGCCAATTACTATAATGAAATGTGCAAAGACCTGGAGTTAGAAAACCAAAAGGGAAGAACAGCTCAGCATTTCTCAAGCTGAAAGAATTGAGGAAAAAAATTAAGCCTCAAGTTGCAATATTGAAAGATTCTAAGGGCAAAATACTGAATGATGCAGGGAACATCAAAAGAAGATGAAAAGAATACACTGAGTCACTGTACTAAAAAGAACTGGTAGATCTTCATCCATTTCAGGAGGTGACATATGATCTAGAACCAATGGTACTGAAGGAGGAAGTCGAAGCTGCAATGACCATAGTTTGGTCATCCACTCTTCTGCTATAAATCTTAGAGATAAATCCCTTGCCAGATATGTAATTATTGGCAAATATGAATTTGTTGCTGTCATTTTTCCATAATTGTTCCATATAATTTTCTGTGCTGAGTTCATTTTGTTTAAGAATTGTGTAATCATTTCCTTCATTGCTATTGTTTTAGCATAGGCTGAATATTTATGCTGGTCCTCTTTTTTGATGTGAAGGTTTATAATTTTTCTTTGAGGTTACCCTGTGATTTATAGTTTTCTTCCCAAGGTTAGAATAGTCCGTTCTATCTTGTAGTTGTCTTGACTTCCCTACCATCTACAAGTTCTGTAACGACACAGTTTTTTCCCTCTTTTTGGTTTGTAGTTGTCCTCATTTGCCAATTGATATCTCTGGTTCCCCGTTTACAATATTGTAGGCTTCTTTACTTCGGATACTTTGTAGCTGGGTTTGTTTCTGGATTATATCATCATGTGTGTTAATGGTCAGTTTTTGTTGGCTGTTGTCCATATGGCTCCCTTTAGCGTCTCTTGTAAGGTTGGTCTGGTTTTAACAAATTCCCTTAATTTTTGCTTATCTGGAAATGTCCTAATTTCACCATCATATTCGAGGGACAATTTTTCTGGGTACATAATTCTTGGTTGGAAAATTTTCTCTTTCAGGGTTTTATATATACCATTCCATTGTCTTCTTGCCTGTATGGTTTCTGTTGAGAAATCCAAGCTTGGTTGCTCCTTTTAGGTAACTTTTCATTTTTTCCGTGCTGCTCTCATGATTCTTTCTTTGTCTTTGGTTTTGGTAAGTTTGATGATGATATGTCTGTGTAATTTTCTTTTGGGATCTATCCTGTTTGGTGTTCATTGGACTTCCTAAATGCATATATTTTCATCTTTCATCATAACAGGACAATTCTCTTCCAACAAATCTTTGACAATTTTCTCTGTGGTTTTATTTGTCTCTTCCTGTTCTGGAATTCTCATTAAACATAGGTTATTCCTTTTGATGGTATCCCACATGAACCTTAGGCTTTCTTCATTTTGCTTTGATCTTTTTT
>NW_006923630.1:14500-15252 GCF_000298275.1 Orycteropus afer afer | reverse complement strand
GGGCTCCAGGATTATCTTCTGTATCTCTGTCAATTGGTTTTTCTTTTCTTTGTTGAAGAGAGTCTGTGTCACTTGTCTGCCTATTCCTCCATCTTCTGTTTGTGTTTTTATGTTAGATAATCCATTGTTAAAGGCTAGGCCCAACAGCATTGCCCTTGCATTTTCCTCTGAGAATTTTATGGTTTTAGTTTGCACATTTAGGTCTTTAATCCATTTTAATGTGTTTTTGTGTGTAGTATGAGGCATAGATTCTGTTTCCTTTTTCTGCATATGGAAATCCAACTTTTCCCACACCATTTATTGAAGAGACTCTTTTTTCTCCATCGAATGGACTCAACAACCTTGTCAAAAATCAGTTGGCAATAGATGTGTGGGGTTTATTACTGGACTTTCCATTCTGTTCCCTTGGTCTATATGTCTATTGTTATACCAGTACCAGGCTGTTTTGATTACTGTAGCTGTATAATATTTTTTAAAATCAGGAAGTGTGAGTCGTACTTTTTTCTCTTTCAACATTGCTATTGGGTCCTCTTGTCATTCCATCTACAGTTAAGGATTGGTTTTTTGATTATTGTAAAGAAGGATATTGGAATTTTGATCAGAAATGCATTGAATCTACATCACTTTGGATAGTATTGACATCTTAACAATATTAAGTCTTTCAACACATGGACATGGAAGATCTTTCCATTTATTTAAGTCTTCTTTAATCTCTTTCATCACAGTTTTATAATAATTTTCATTCTATAATT
>NW_006923630.1:12168-12910 GCF_000298275.1 Orycteropus afer afer | reverse complement strand
TCTGGATTGGGATTGCATTGAATGTATAGATTGCTTTGGGTAGAACTGACATTTTCACAATGTTCAGTCTTCCTGTCCATGAGCATGGGATGTTTAAATTTATTCTTACTCTCTTAGATAGTATTGTAAATGGAATCATTTCACTTATTTGCCTTTCAACTTTCTCATTGATGGTGTACAGAAACTCTGCTGTTTTTTGTTTGTTGAGCTCATACCCTGCAACTTTGCTAAATTCCTCTGTTAGCTCTAGAAATAGTCTTGTGGACTCTAGAATTTTCTGTTTGTAGGATCATGTCATCTGTGTATAGAGATACTTTTCCTTCTTATCTAATATGGATACCTTTTATTTCTTTTTCTTGCCTTATTGTTCTGGCTAAGATGTCTAATACAATATTGAGTAGAAGTGGTGAGAGTGGGCACCCTTAACTTGTCTCTGACTCCAAGGGGAAAGCTCTCAGTGTTTCTCCATTAAGTATAATGTTAGCTGTTGGCTTTTCATACATGTTTTGAATCATATTGAGAACTTCCCTTCTGTTCTGATCTTCTTGAGGGTTTTCATCAACAAAGGTGTTAGAGGGGTGGAAAGATGGCATTACACCTATAACCTACATGTTTGTTCCTCTACCAACTTAATCCCTGAATAACTAGGTACCAAAAACAAAACAAGGGAGCTCTGGTAGCATAGTGGCTAAGGCACTTGACTGCTAACCAGAAGGCTGGTGGTTCAAACCCACCAGCCACT
>NW_006923630.1:7081-11587 GCF_000298275.1 Orycteropus afer afer | reverse complement strand
TAGATAATGTTACTGGGAAACAGATCAAGAACCCCCCTTGGCTTGGGCTGCTGTGGAGTCCAGAAAGGAGTGGGGGAAAGGGAGAAACTTCCTCCAAGTAGGCAGAGCCCTGGAGCAAGTACATAGCAGTGGGCTGGGATTCAACTCTTTCACAACCCCTTTTTTAACACAGAGTAGGCCAGGGTACTGGGTTTTTGCAGCTTCTGAATCCAAGCAGAAAGAAGTAGTGGTCCTCTACCCATTGGGGTCTCTGTCAATTTTGAACCATGAGCCTTAGATTGACAGTAGGACATCATCATTAGTAGATGGCTCAGGAAGACACAAACTACACTGCTTGTTCCAGCAACACTGACTGAACTGTCTCACCCTAACATGGAAATTGGGGACTCACTACTGGCACCTACCCCCCCTTTTTTTTCTTTTCCTTTTTTCCTCTTCTCCCCTGCTTCACCCAGCAGAAGGAATACATTAACCCACCACCAGGCAACAGGAGTTATTACACTGAACACCTCATCCAACAGGTAACACCAATATCTCCTGCACCACAGAATCAATGACAGAGGGATGCAACACTTGCTTGTCCCACCTCCAAATCCCCTTCATGACAAACAGAGACCTGTACTGACATCCCCACCAGTGATTCCACCAACACAGAGAGAGTTGGAGAGCAACCCAGTACAGCAAAGTTAATAATAAAAAAAAGTACACCTGCTCTACACTTTCAGTTATAGTAGAATATAAAATCAGGGTGAAACAAAAATCAGAACAAAGATTTAAGAGAAATGAAGAGAATCTAAGAGTTATATGGGATGACATGAAAAGAAACAACATATGCCTCATTGGAATACCAGAACAAGAGAAGGGAAAAAGGAAAAAAAGAAAAAGAAAAAAGAAGCCACTGGAAAAAAAAAATGTCAAAGACTTGTTAACATTAAATTTCCCCCATATCACGAAGGAAGAAAAGATATCTGCCCAAGAAGCTCAACAAACCCCGTACAGGATAGACCCCCAAGAGAAAGTCACCAAGACATATCATAATCAAACTGTCTGAAACCAAAGATAAAGAAAGAATCTTGGGAGCAGCTCGGGGGGAAAAAGAAATGTCACCTACAATGGACAACCAATAAGACTAAGTTCTGATTACTCAGCAGAAACCATGCAGGCAAGAAGGGAGTGGGATGGCATATATAAAGCATGGAAGGAAAAGAACTTCCAACAAAGAATTCTATATCCAGCCAAATTGTCCCTCAAATATGAGGGTGAAATCAAGACATTCTCAGACAAACAGAAATTAAGGGAATTTCTGAAAACCACACCAACACTACAAGAAATTATAAAGGGAGTCCTTTCAATAGAGAACCCACAACATAGAACAACAAATTAAAATCAGAACACTTGGCATCACCACTTAGAAACCAAACCAGAAATAGATGCTCAAAATAAACTCATAAAATAATGTACAAAGAGAAATAAAGGAGTCAATCTGCAGATGACAACACTAACAAAGCAAATAGAGGGAATAAAAGTTCTAATTACAAAACTTCCAAATGGAGAGGAAGACAAGACAATGTCTTTATAGAACTGACTGTTCCAAACTTAATACGAATTTACTTCAGGGTAACCACAAAGAAAATCAACAATCCCTCTAATCAAACTCAGAAAGAAGAAAAAACACATGGGCTTTTAGTAAGCACAAAACCAACAATAATGAAAAAAAGAGAAGAAGAAACACTTGATAACAAAATGAGCTCAGCACAGAAAAATATTTGGAACAAGGAAATCACCAACAGCTCAACAAAAAACACAATAGAATGAGAGCAATAAATTCATATCTATCACTAATTACACTCAATGTGAATGGACTAAATGCACCAGTCAAGAGAAAGAGAGTGGCATATTGGATGAGAAAAGAAGACCTATTGATATGCCGCCTACTGGAGACCCACGTTATAAACAAAGATAAAAACAAATTAAAAATTAAAGGGTAGAAAAAAATGTACCAAGATAATGGCAACCAAAAAAGAGCAGCAGCAGCAATATTAATTTCTTATAAAACATACTTCAAGGTAAAAAACAGCATAGGGGATAAAGGAGGACATTATATGATGCCAAAAGGATCAAATGACCAAGAAGACATCACCATAATTAATATTTATGCACCCAATTGAAGTGCTCCAAAGTAGATAGAGCAAATATTAATGTAATTGAAAGGAAAAATAGCTCTACAATAGTAGTAGGAGACTTTAACACACCACTTTCAAGGAGGGACAGAACAATTAGAAAAAAGCTCAACAAAGATACATAAGAAGTCAACAGAACAATCAACCAACTTGACCTCATAGACATATACAAAGCACTCCACCAAATAAAAGCACAATGCATATTCTTCCCCAGTGCACATGGATCATTCTTCAGAATAGACCATGTTAGGACACAAAACAAGCCTCAATAAATTAAAAAACATGGAAAAACTACAAAGCATCTTCTTGGATCACAATTAGAGATCAATAATAGAAAGATCAAAGAAAAATTATCAAATATGTGGAAACTGAATAATACACTGCTCAAATACTACTGGATAAGAGAAGGAATAAAGTGTGAAATACAAAAAATTCCTGGAAATAAATGAGAATGAAGATATAACTTACCAAAATCTTTGGCACACAGCAAAAACAGTACTCAGAGGTCAATTTATACCAATAAATGCACACATCACAAAATAGAAAAGAAACAAAACCATACTCTAACTCAACAATTACAACAATTAGAAAAAGTGCAAAAAACAAAACAAAACAAAACTCTACAGTATCAAGAAGTAAGGAAATAATAAAGATCAGAGCTGAAATAAAACAGAAATCAACAACAACAAAAAAGAGAAAATCAAAAAAAGAAGAAGCTGGTTCTTCAAAGAGATTAACAAAATTCACAAACCACTGGCAAATTTAACAAAGGAAAAGAAAGAGAAGATCCAAATAATATGAATAATAAACAAAAAGGGCAACATCACAACAGAACCAACTGAAATAAAAAAAGATAATGATAGAATTTTATGAAGAACTGTACTCTAAGAGATTCGAGAGCCTAGAAGAGATGGACAAGTTTCTAGAAACACAAGACCTTCCTAAACTATCCCAGTTGGAGATAGAATACTTGAACAGACTCATAACAAAAGAAGAAATTAAGCGGGTTATAAAAAAATCTTCCCACACAAAAAAAGTTCTGGCCCAGATGGCTTCACTAGAGAATTTTACCAAACACTCAGGGAAGATTTGACACCCATACTATTCAAACTATTTCAGAACATATAAGAAGATGGAATACTCCCAAATTCATTTTATGAAGCAAGTATAACACTGATACCCAAACCAGGGAAAGACACCACTAAAAAGGAAAACTACAGACCAATAGCTCTCATAAATATGGATGCAAAAATCTTCAACAAAATCCTTGCCAACAGAATCCAACAACATATCAGAAAACTAATACATCCTGACTAAGTGGGGTTCATCTCAGGTATGCAAGGATGGTTCAACATCAGAAAAACAATCAATGTAATCCACCACATAAACAAAACAAAAGAAAAGAACCATATGATCATATCAGTTAACGCAGAAAAGGCATTCAATAAAATCCAACACCCATTCCTGTTAAAAACTCTCAACAAAATAGGAATAAAAAGGAAAATCCTCAGCATAATAAAGGTCATATACTCAAAGACAACAGCCAACATTACTGGTAATGGAGAAAGACTCAAAGCATTCTCCTTACAAATGGGAACCAGACCAGAATGCCCTGTCACCATTTCCATTTAACATTGTATTGGAAGTCCTAACCAGGGCAATAAGGCAAGAAAGAAAAATAAAAGACATCCAAATTGGCAAAGAGGAAGGAAAGCTATGTCTATTTGCAGATGACATGATCCTATACGTAGAAAACCCAAAAGACTAAACAAAAACATTAGTGGAACTAATAGAGAGGTTCAGCAAAGTGGCAGATACAAGGTCAACATACAAAAATCAGTTGGATTCCTCTACATCAACAAAGAGGCCTCTGAAAAGTAAATAATGAAAATAATATCATTTACAATAACTGCCAAAAAGATAAAATATTTAGGAATAGATTTTACAAGAGACACAAAATACCTATACAAAGTAAACAACAAAACGCTACAAGAAACTGCAAGGGATTGAATAAATGGAAGAATTTGCCTTGTTCATGGATAGGAAGACTGAATATTGTGAAAATGTCAATAAAGGAATCTACACATTCAATGCAATTCTGATCCAGATACCATAAACATTTTTTAAGGATATGGAAAAATCAATTGTTGTTGTTGTTGTTGTTAAGTGCCTTCGAGTCGTTTCCGACTCATAGCGACCCCATGCACAGCAGAACGAAACACTGCCCAATCCCGCGCCAGCCCCACAATCCCTGCTATACTTGAGCCCATCATCGCAGCCACAATATCAATCCATCTCCCTGAAGGCCTCCCCCTCTTTTGTTGAC
>NW_006923630.1:0-748 GCF_000298275.1 Orycteropus afer afer | reverse complement strand
TTGGGGTTGCTGGAAAGCAGAGCGTGTTCTTAAGCCCCAGAAATCTGCCTGGGTGCTGCCTCTTTAAATATCCAAAATAGTCAAGCAGCTTTTTAAACCTTCAAAATGGTGGCGTCCTCCAGCCCGGCAAAAGTCCACAGCTCAGCCCACCTTTGTCTTCACCTTCTCCGTTTGTTCCCCAGCCTCCGTGCACAGTTACTAATGCCAACCACTCAAAAAGGGATCAAAACTGGAGATCCTGGATAGAGTGGGAGGAAAATATGGAACAAAATTCAAAAACACAAAAATAACTGGAATCACTGGTTGGATAGAGTCTGGTGGAATCCCCAAGACTATGGCCCCAGGTTACCCTTCAGGCCTTGAATTGGGCTTACTCCCATGGATTGGCTCTCAGCCCAACAGTAGAAAGACCTACATGCAGAACACCTACCTACTCTAGGGAGATAAACCACTTAGAGCAATCAGCCATGGGGCTTCAGAGGGGCAGCATTCACATGGAGGGAAAGATGACAGACAGGAGTGTATAGTTAGGAAGGGCACGGGGGGCTGGTCACAGGGATGGGAGGGGAGGAGAGTTTGTTATGGTCAATGATGTTAATTGGAGCATGAAATCAAATACATATGAACTTTTGAAAGTAAAACAAATTTCCCTCTGTAAATTTGCACCCAAAGCACAATAATTTTTTTTTTTTTTAAAAAGTGTTGGATTTTATCAGATACTTTTTCTACATCCATAGAGATGGTCTAT
>NW_006923629.1:28135-29099 GCF_000298275.1 Orycteropus afer afer | reverse complement strand
GTAAGTGAAGAATATTAAACATACCCTGAATTGCCAGAAGTGCTAACAAATCTGTTTTAAAAAAATTCAGACAGAATGCTGTCTAGAAGCAAGATGCAACACTTCCCTTCACATATTATGGGCATATTTTCAGGAAGGACCAGTTCCTAGAGAAGGATATCATGCTTAGTAAAGTACAGCACCAGCAAAATGATGAAGACCCTCAATGAGATGGATGACACAGTGGCTTCAAAATGAGCTTTAACATAGCCATAATTGTGAGGTTGATACAGGACCAAATACTGTTTCATTTTGTTGTACATAGGGTCACTATGATTAGAACCTGACTCAATGACACCTAATAATATAATAAAATAAATAAATGTATTCATAAGCAATCTGTACATAAACAAAGAGGCGTTTGATTGAACAGAATGAGGATATTGCATCATGAAAATACAGGAAGTTGTGCATTAGGGTTGTATCATTTTATCATACTTATTCAATCTGTCTGCTGAGAAAATAATCCAAGAAGCTGGACTATATGATGAAGAATGTGGCATCAGGATTAGAAGAACATTCATTAACAACTTGCAAAATGAAGATGATGCAAACATGCTCACTAAAAGCAAAAAGTACTTTAAGCACTTAATGATGAAGATTAAAGACTGTAGCTTTCAGGATGGATTACATCTCAACATAAAGAAAACAAAATTCCTCACAACTCAACCAACAAGCAACATAATAATAAAAACAGAAAAGACTGAAATTGCCAAGGATTTAATTTTACTTGGATACACAATCAACACTCATGGAAGCAGTAGTCAAGATATCAAAGAACATGATACATTTTGCAAATATGGTACAAAATTCCTCTTTAAAGTGTTAAAAAACAAAGATGTCACATTTAGGCCTAAAGTGTGCTTGATCCAGCCATGCTATTTTCAATCAGCTCATATATATGTGACAGCTGCACAATGAATAA
>NW_006923629.1:26580-27155 GCF_000298275.1 Orycteropus afer afer | reverse complement strand
GTTTCGGTAAGATGGTGGAATAGGCAGACAAACTACACAGATCCTCTTCAACAAAGAAAAGGTGAATCAATTAATACAGATACAGAAGATAATCCCAGAGCCCTGATCTTTGAAAGGAAGGATGCATAAGGATGCATATGCATAAGATGCATAAACTCCAACTAGTAGAAGAACCTGCATGAAAACGCCAAGAAAGGAGACATACAGAGCTGCAGTCTGTCAGTGATCCTGACCGAATGGACAGCTTGGATATTGCCAAGTGGTATAAGGACCTAAGAATTCACCTAAAATCAGCACTGCTATCAAGGGCTGCATGGAGGACTGCAATGATGGCCAGTGAATAAAAGGGGAAGCAGCAAAGAGGGAGACAGTGAGCTGTGGACTTTTACCTGTCTGGAGGGTGCAGCCACTTTGAATGCTTTAAGTAGTTCTACCATTTTAGATGTTTAAAGTGACAACATTCTCTCAGATTCCAGGGACCTCCTTGCTAGGAAACTCAAGGATATTCCTGACGTGAATGACTGGAATGGCACGATATTCCCCTTGTTACTCTTATACCCCATACCCTCTTGGTG
>NW_006923629.1:17998-20075 GCF_000298275.1 Orycteropus afer afer | reverse complement strand
ACACACACACACACAATGCATTAACCCATAAAAGATATTTGCTATTCAAATAATATTTCAATGGTAGTCAAGTGAAAGCTGTAAGGGAAAAGGATGAGGATATAACCACAGGTATTGGTTGGACAGAAATACACTAAGTAACAAGCTCTGTCAGATCAATTTATATTTTACATTAAAGTCTTCAGAAAAACATAAAATCATCAATATAAACCTCAGTCATTGCTTGCTATTACTGCAAAATATTTAGCACATTGTTGTAGTTTTGGACTCAGAAGAAAAAAACAAATGATTTTGCCATGTGTTTAGGTTATCCACCAAGGTACTTCAGAACTCAATTCTTTTTCATCTTGCATTGCTGACAACACCACAATAATTATCAGATGAGATTTGTGGTAGTATCACTTTCCTGGTACCTGAAAAGAGTGTCATTTTTAATTTATCGGACATAGCTTGGTTGGATGGATATTGGTTGTTAATATTTTATGTGTATTTGTGAAATCATTTATAATAAAATGTGATCTATTTTTGAATCTGTGGGAATTTTTTTCAAATTATGTATATATTAAAGTAGAATCACCAAAGGAATTGTCCTCTTTTCTTTCTTTGAATTATAAGAAGGAAACCAAGAAAGGTAGAAAGAAAAAAAGAGAAAGCAGAGGAAGGAAAGAAGGAAGAAACCTTAACAAAGCAGACTACAAATGCTCAACTTCTGCTTAATTATTCATGTGACACAACAGCATGTTAAACAGAACAGAAAGGTCAACACAGGAAAAAGACCTTGGAATAACTTAGTCTTTTTAGTTACATTCATTTTAAAAGAATAGTTCATAGATGTAAAATAAACAAACGGGTGAAGTAGCAACAAGGGTGAAGATTGATTCAAGTACTTCTCAGACCTTCAAAAAAATAATTATTTTATATGTAATTTGATTTAGCTTGCTCTATTGAAAATCATAGGAGCTCTGGTAGCATAGTGCTTAAGGCACCTGACTGCCAACCAGAAGGCTGGCAGTTCAAACCCACCAGCCACTCCTCGGAAGGCAGGTTGGGCAATCTACTTCCATAGTGATACCGCCTCGGAAACCCAAGGAGGCGTTGCTATGAGTCGGGTCTGACTTGACAGCACATAACAACAACAACAACATTGAAAATCATTTTATGCTACTTTATTTTTTTAAAGCAATTATTGGTAGCCTAATAAACATAATTAATATTATACTTATACATATATTTCTCTGATTTTGGTTGTGTTTATGTATGTTTTAATATG
The DNA here is from genome assembly GCF_000298275.1 of Orycteropus afer afer. NCBI lineage: Eukaryota > Metazoa > Chordata > Mammalia > Tubulidentata > Orycteropodidae > Orycteropus > Orycteropus afer. Next base: position 18,805 of record NW_006923629.1, on the reverse strand, counting down.
TATTTGCTAATAAGCTCACATATTATTTTCATATGTATCTGCTGATAATTTTACACTATTTTGTACTTAGGGTCATCATAATTCAGAAGAGATTCAAAAGCACCTAACAACAACATAATCATAAATATGAGTAAAAATATAGATTTCAATTTTGTGCAATATGACAGATTACAAAAATACTGAAATGCCCTAAAAATTCTATAAAATCCCAAGACAATTTCAAAGTAAAATTTGGCTTAGGGTTTAGGACTAGTTCCTTTCCTCTATTCTCTCCTACTAATTATAGCACATCATCTGTACACTGCAGAAAAGCAACAAATGTCCAGATTGTTGAAAAATGGACTTACTGTTATTATTTTTTCCAACATGTGTATAATATGATGTTAAGATTAGGGAGTATCTTTTCTTTGGTCTACTATTCAATGTGCATAAGTGTATGTTGTGGCTAGGTGCCTTCCAGTCAATTCTACCTTATAGTGAGCCTGTGAATGAAACGCTGCCTGGTCCTGAACCATCAGCACAATTGTTCTATGCTTCAGCCCATAGTTACAGCCATTGTGTCAATTCATCTCATTGAGGGCCTTCTGCTTTTTCTTTTATCCTCTACCAAGTGTGATATCCTTCTCCAAGGTCTGGTGCATTCTGACAATATGGCCAAAGTAGGTGAGATGAGGTCTGGTCATTCTCACTTCTAAGGAGATTTCCAGCTGCACTTCTTCCAAAACAGATTTGTCCATTCTTCTGGCAGTCCATGGTGTTTTCAGTATTCTTCACCAACATCTAGTTCAAAAGCATCAGTTCTTCTTT
>NW_006923629.1:16521-17458 GCF_000298275.1 Orycteropus afer afer | reverse complement strand
AGCCCAAGGAGGAGTCACTATTAGTCAGATCCGACTCAATGGTAGTGAGTTTGGTTTTTGTTTTTGAAGATAAAAAAAGGTTATAACATTGGGTTCTGGGGCTTGACCACTTGACTACCTGATTGTCAGAATATGACATAAACTTGTGCCCTGAGTCATAGCCACAAGTTGTCTACAGAGACCCAGGCTTTAAATGAGATAAGGACACATCCAGGCAAGTGCCCTAGTCCTTCGTGTGAGTACAAACTACTTTCAAGCACAGTCTTCCTGGGGCAAACTGCCCCTCCCTAGGCTTGTCCTGGACTTATTTGGGCATAGTCTCATTGCTAGTTTAATGATCAGGAAGAATTCAAATGGTATCTGAACTTTTGTCAAGACTCAAAATGGAGTTAGGGCTTTGACTGAAGACTTCTGCCTTCCACAAACCAAAAGCTTCAGAATTTAAGCTCTAATACAGCAGTTCCTTTGGATTTTGAGGGGTGAAATATGGAGATCAAAAGATGGCCGTGTTCAACATAGTCATGCAATTAATGTTCCAAATTGACTTTTATGCTGGTAAGATAAAGATTTCATAAAATTGGTTTGAACTGTACTTCTGTCTAGAGTTTGAACAAATGGAAATGTAAGTATAGAATGAAACAGCAATCTCACTACATTCATTTAAGAAAGAATTGTGCTTTTCTTACCTGATTAGACACATACTTATAATGTTCCTATTTCAATAGTGAAAAACAAATGAGTTAACTGTGGTAACTTTGAAGCGATATTTCCATTAGGTGGTTGATCAAGATTTTCTACTTTTAATAGAGTTTAGCAATATGTAGTTCATGAAAGACCCTTTTGGAAAAGAACCTTTATGTTCCTGGTATAATCAGGTAAATAAACTCAAACTTGTACATATAGAAATTCACATTGATTTATATAGAATTAGATCATA
>NW_006923629.1:10039-11021 GCF_000298275.1 Orycteropus afer afer | reverse complement strand
AACAGATTTCTAGAAACACACTACTTACCTAAACTAACACTGACTGTGGTGGAAAAGTTGAACAGGCTTATAACAAAAGAAGAAATTTAACAGGTCATAAAACAAAATTAGCAACAACAAAAGAGTTCTGGACCAGACGTTTTCACCAGGGAATGCTACCAAACTTTCAGAGAAGAACTGACACCAATCTTACTCAAACTATTCCAAAACATAGAAATGGATGGAATCCTTGCAAAATCATTTTGTGAAGCAAGCACAACCTTGATAGCAAAACCAGGTAAAGACATCACTAAAAAGGAAAACTGCAGACCAATATCTCCCATTATTATTAATATAGATGCAAAAAACCTTCAACGAAATCCTAGTCAATAGACTCCAACAGCATATCAAAAAAATAATACATTATGACCAAGTGGGGTTCATATCAGGTATGCGAGGATGATTCAACATTAGAAAAATAGTCAATATCATCCTCACATAAAGACAACAAAGTAAAAGAACCATATGATCATATCAATCGATGCAGAAAAGACATTTGATAAAATCCAAAACCCATTACTGATAAAAAAAAATCTCAGCAAAATTGGAATAGAAGGGACATTCTTCAACATAATTAAGGGCATGAGTGCAAAACCAACAGCCAACATTATTCTCAATGGAGAGAAATTGGAACCACTCCCCTTGTGAACAGGAACCAGACAAGGATGTTGTCCATCTATTACCACATCTAGTCAACATTGTATTGGAAGTCCTAGCCAGGCAATAAAACAAGGAAGGGAAATCAAAGGCATCCAAATTGGTAAGGAAGAAGTCAAACTATGATCCTATACATGGAAAACCCAAGAGACTCAGTCAGAAAACTTTGGGAATTAATTGAGAGATTTAGCATAGTGGCAGCATACAAGATCAACATCAAAAACTCAGTTGGATTCCTTTACAACAGCAAAGAGATTGCTGAAAAAGAAATAAGGGAATCTATACC
>NW_006923629.1:6135-7909 GCF_000298275.1 Orycteropus afer afer | reverse complement strand
GATTGTAGAACCAAGCAATGGGAAGTCTTTGACAACTTTAATCTTTTCACCATGTATTATGATGCTGCTTATAGGTCCAGTGGTGAGGATTTTTGTTTTCTTTATATTGAGAAGTAATCCATACTGCAGACTGCATTCTTCAATCTTTATCAGCAAGTGCTTCAAGTCATCCTCACTTTCAGCAAGCAAAGTTGTGTCATCAGCATATTACAGGTTGTTAATGATTCTCCCTGCAATTATATAGATTCTTCTTAATGGCACCATAACAGTCAATATTCAGTCTTCCCTTCTTAATGAGCATTCATGTTGTTTTCAGAAATTTTCACTCTATCAGTACGGGTGCTTTTTTGTAAATGCACTCAGCTGCTTCATGGGAGAAAGATCTGGTAATCTGCTCCTGTAAAGGTTATTACAGCCTCTTCTGTCACATAGTGTTGCTATGAGGTGAAAATCAACAGAAAGGCACCTAACAACAACAACATAGGTGGAAAGCCAGAGAGTCATTGCTGAAAGAGAAGTTCTTATGAATTTATATATGTATTGCAAATGAATTGGTACAAAAATTGAAGTAAATAAGATTTCTACCAGTAATATGTGAGAAAATTCTACTGTCTTTGGATATCACTACTCTTTCTAATTTCTGAAAAACAAATAAATATCAGTGGCTTCATAATGTGGTGCTGGCTATTGCATCTCTAAAACAAGAGTGAGTTAACAATGATAACTTTTAATATTTTTATTTAATATACACAAAGCCAAAATCAAACTCACTGCCATGGAGTTGGATCTGCCTCATAGCAACCTCTCTTTGGGTTTCCGAGGCAGTATCACTACAGAAGTAGGAATGCCCAACCTTCCTTCTGAGGAGTGGCTGGTGGATTTGAACCACCAACCTTCTGGTTAACAGTCAAGTGCCTTAGGAAATACACTACCAGAGCTCCTAGTAGCTCATAAAAGGTAAGCAAATGTTTCAATTGCCCTGTAAATTTAGGATACTCATATTAGGTTTCCTACTAGTTACAAATTTTTAAAGACCAATTTTTTTGAACAAAAATAATTCAGTTGATTTCTTTTAATATTAAAAACAAGACTTCAGGGAGAAATTGAAATAAAAGATCTTAATGCCTTTCAAACACTGAAATAAAGAAATTTAATGTATAAATGTATAGAATAAAGGGAAATCAAAGATAGTGAGCTTTTTATTACACTGATGGTGATAATGAACTTGCTGTGAAAATACAGTTTACAGGTTTAAGTGAAAAACATACCGAGAAGTTTTCTTTAAACAAATATAAGTTCAAATTTTCTTAATAAAAATTTATAATCCCAAAGTTATAAGTGAAATTAATAACTCTTGGAAATATAAAAATAAACCTATTAACATTTTAAGATATATGTTTGTCATTTTTAACAGAAAGATGTATGTATAAAAACTTTATAACAATTATGTAAAAATTAGGCATATTATGATATTTAATTGTAAAATAATTCATGTATATATGATTAGTAGGAGCTCTGGTAGCTCTGATTATTAATGGATGTTTGCCACTGTTTCTCCTCAATTTGAGTGGTGTACATAAGCAATTGGAGGTTTTGAAATCTTTACCTTATCCATATTAATAACGCTGATTTTACTCTGATAATGCAGCTCTTTCCAAATCCTACTTTGAGAGCCTTTTAAGCGAAATGTCTCATCTTCCTCCTCTGTATTGGACAATGTTTCTGGACTATTCGTAAAGTTGTGCAGTAATGTATCAGACAGTGTTTCTCTGCT
>NW_006923629.1:3904-5635 GCF_000298275.1 Orycteropus afer afer | reverse complement strand
CTGTCTGTTTTTAGGTTCCTGGAATCTGAATGAGAATGCTATCACTTTAAAATCCAAAATGATTTTAATGTAAACATTAAAAATGGCTGTGCACTCAGTCAGTTTAAATATCCCAAATCACCACAGCTTGTAACCATTCAAAATGGCTGTGCCCTCGGTCACTTTAAATGTCCAAAATGGCTACCACATGTAAACATTCAATGTGATGTGCCCTCAGTCACTTTAAACATCCAAAATGTCCACTGCTTGTAAACATTCAAAATGGCTGCACTCTCAGTCACTTTAAATATCCAAAATGGCTGCCGCTTGTAAGTAAACATTCAAAAAGGCTGAGTCTTCTGTCACTTTGAATATCCAAAATGGCTGTGCCCTCCAGACAACAAGAAGGTCAGTGAAAAAAAAAAAAGAAATCAAGAAAACCTGCCATATCTGGGGATAGGGCAATAAGTGAAAAAGGCAGAGAAGGAGAATAATGAAGAAAAAAATGGGAAAAATGCAAAGAGAAAACAAGGAACAGGGTTAACCATGAGAAAAAAGAAGAAAAATTTTGCAACCAGCAACAGGGAAAAGAAAAAAAGCTGAAAACTCAGACCTGGGAGGGGAATAATAGTAAAAAGGTCAAAAGCATTAATAATAGTAGTAGTTTTAAAACAGACAAAAGCAAGCAAACTAAAAACCAGAAAAAAAAAAATTGGGGGAGGGCAGGGCAGGGCACCCAGGCTTCGACCAAGCACACAGAGTGGGATGGAGTTCCTGTGGGCCCAGAAGGTGGGTGGGAGTGGGGGATGGCCGAACCTCCATTCACCAAGCAGGTGTCGGGTATAAGAATAACAAGGGGACTGTGGCACCTTTTCAGTCTCACTTTAGCATAACCTTTCACTTTAGCATAAATAAATTTTAGATTTAAAATTATAAACACTCATTAATAAGCTGAGTGCAAATTTACATATGGGTCTCTTCCCTTTTCTTAACGTTAATAAGAGTAATAACCACTAGATGACATTCATCTCAGTGTATAAACTGCAGTCCCAAAGAAGTAAAAGAGTAATAATAATATCAATATCAGTAATTCTTTACAATTTTTTAACTTTAACATATTTTCAATTTAATCATTCCAAACTAATAGTTAGACTTTTTGCATTTAAGTAATGATTGCACAATTTCTATTCCCCATTTAGGAAGTTTATATTTGTTTTATACTTTAAAGTAATACTTTTCTATAAACACTAAATTTGGTAACTGGCAAGAAGGCTAATGAATTGATTATTTAATCCTCAATGATTTGGGTTTAAATACTCAGATCACAGAAGAAAAGAGATTTTATGGTTTCACTCAATTCCTCCACATTTCTTCAAAGCACAGAAAGAACTATTTTGATGTAGTTCAGTTTGAAAGACAGTCCCTTCTAACAAGAAGGTGTTTCAAGGTCAGAGCTAAGGACTGTTGGCAGAGATGTGAAGGGAAGTCCGGAGAAGTCAGCCAACATGTACTTGGCTTCTGTCCCTCAGTTTCACCATACTAATTTCATTTACTGATAATTTTTTTAATGGTAGAATTAATACAACCTCTGAAAATCTTTTCTAAATGATTTAACTTCATTTCCTTCTTTTCCATTTTATGCCCTAGTGCTGCACACTGGGATTTCTTTTAAGTGAACAGTCTTTCAAAGCCTATCTATCACTGACTCAACACACTAACATTTTCAAAAATTCGTTTATGACATAGTTTTGG
>NW_006923629.1:1235-2469 GCF_000298275.1 Orycteropus afer afer | reverse complement strand
ACATTCCCTTTCTTCCTTAACCCTCCACTTTACCAAGCATGATATCCTTCTCCTGGTATTCTTTGCTTTCAGCCAAGATTCATATAACATCAGAAATGATATATCTTATCCCACGTTCCCTTCTGACAACATGCCCAAAGTAGATGAGACAAAGTCTGACTATCCTTGCTTCCAAGGAGCATTCCTGCTGCACTTCTTTCAAGTCAGATTTGTTAGTTCTTTTGACAGTCCATGGTACTTAAAGTATTCTTTGTCAACAACACAACTCAAAATCATGAACTCTTCTTTGGTCTTCCTTATCCATTGTCCAGCTTTCACATTCATATGAGGCCATTGAAAATACCATGACATTGGTTAGAAACATTAGTCTTCAAGGAGACATCTTTGCTCTTAACCACTTGAAAGAGGTCTTTTGCAGCAGATTTGGCCAATGTAATATATTTTATGAAGTTTTCCCTGCTGTTTCCATTGGTGTGGAATGTAGAAACAAGTAATATGAAGTCTTTGACAACTTCAATCTTTTCTCCACTTATCATGATGCTGCTTTTTTGTACGGTTGTGAAGCTTTTCATTTTCTTTATGTTGAGATGTAATCCATACTGTAGATTGTCTTCAATTTTCATCAGTAAGTGTTTCAAGTCATCCTCACTTTCAGCAAAGTTATGTCATCTGTGTATCACAGGTTATTAATGATTCTTCCTCCAATACTTTTGTCACATTTTTCATGCAATCCAGCTACTCAGATTATTTGCTCAGTACACAGACTGAATAAATGTGGTGAAAGGATACAATCCTGACACATTCCCTTCCTGATTTTAAACCCTGCAATACCCCCTTGTTCTGCCAAAAGACAGTCTCCTGGTCTATGTACAAGTTCATCATGAGCACAATTAACTGTTCTGGAATTCCCATTCTTCCCAATGTTACCCATTATTCATTATGATCTGCACAATTGAATGCTTTTGCATAGTCAATGAAATACAAGTAAACTTATTTTATTGCTTTCAGCCAAGATCCACGTAACATCAGAAATGATATCTCTTGCTCCACGTTCTCTTCTGAAACCAGCTAGCATTTCTGGAAGTTCTCTGTCAATATACTGTTGTAATCCTTTTTATATTATCATCAGCAAGATTTACTTGCATGTGATATTAATGATATTGTTCAATAATTTCCACATTTTGTGGGATCACCTTTCTTTGGAATGGATAAAATATGGATCTCTCCCAGTCAC
>NW_006923629.1:0-575 GCF_000298275.1 Orycteropus afer afer | reverse complement strand
ATTTTTTAAAGACCTTTTGATTTCTTCATGGATGATATTCTTTATGTCATCCCACAATTTCTCTGGTTTTCGGTCACTGGTGTCCAATGCATCAAATCTATTATTTAGATGTTCTCTAAATTCAGGAGGGATATAATCAAAGTCATATTTTGGCTCTCATAGACTTGTTTTAATTGTCTTCAACTTCAAGTTGAACTTGCATATGAGCAGTTGATGGTCTGCTCCACAGTCAGCCCTTGGCTTTGTTTTGGCTGAAGATATTGATGCTCTCCATCTCCCCTTTCCACAGATGTAGTTGATCTGATTCCTGTGCACTCTATCTGGTGAAGTCCAAGTGTATAGCCACCATTTATGTTGTTTAAAAAAGGTTTTGGCAATGAATAAGTCATTGGTCTTGCAAAATTCTACCATGTCATCTCCAACGTTATTTCTATCACCAAGGCCAAATTTTCCAACTACTGGTGGTTCTTCCTTGTTTCCGAATTTTGTATTCCAGTCACCAATGATAACAAGTACATCTTGATTGCTTGTTTGGTTAATTTCAGACTGCAGAAATTGGTAAAAATCTTCAATTT
>NW_006923628.1:28260-28871 GCF_000298275.1 Orycteropus afer afer | reverse complement strand
AAGTCTGGCCATTCTCGCTTCCAAGGAGCATTATGGCTGCACTTCCTCCTGGACAGATCTGTTAGTGCTTTTAGCAGTCCATCATACTTTCAGCATTCTTTGCCAACACAACTCAAAAGCATCAACTCTTCTTTAGTATTCCTTATTCATTGTCCAGCTCTCACATGCATATGAGGCTACTGAAAATACCATGGCTTTGACAGGCACACCTTTGTCCTCAAGGAGACATCTTTGCTCTTTAGCACTTGACAGAGGTCCTTTGCAGCCAATTTGCCCAGTGCTATGCATTGCCTGATGTCCTGACTGCTCCTTCCATTGGTGTCGATTACAAAACCAAGCAATGTGAAGTCTTCTACAACTTCAATCTTTTCTCCATTAATCATGATGATGTTTATAGGTCCAGTTGTGAGAATTTTTGTTTTCTTTATATTGAGATGTGATCCATACTGCAGACTGTATTCTTCAATCTTTATCAGAAAGTGCTTCAAGTCATCCTCACTTTCAGCAAGTAAAGTTGTGTCATCAGCATATCACAGGTTGTTAATGATTCTTCCTCCAATCCTGAAGCCCTGTTCTTCTTCATATAGTACAGGTTCTCACATTATTTGCTC
>NW_006923628.1:24699-25314 GCF_000298275.1 Orycteropus afer afer | reverse complement strand
AAACCCAAGGAGGGGTCACTATGAGTCAGATCTGACTCAACGGCAGTGAGTTTGGTTTGGTTTGGTATAGCTAAAACTAAATTCTGGGAAAGTAGAGAAAGAGAAATAGCTTTCTATAATATTACATTTAAAGCATTTATGCCAAGTGAGATATTCTCAATTTAATTATCTAATCTAATGTAGTCACAATTGAATAACTTCAGAAATAATTGGCAAACAAAATATTGATAAGGGGTGTGTGTGTGTGTTTCCTTCAAAAGCATCTGTTGGGGATTATCTTCTTTGAATTTTAAGAATGAATTAAAAAACAAAATTGGATCCACATTTCAAAATGGCAACTATTCCATGCTTATTTATAGTATTTTATTTTATTTTTTATTATTTCTTAAATTTTATTGTGCTTTGGGTGCTAATTTACAGAGCAAAATTTGTTTTACATTCAACAGTTTGTGTACATTTGTTTTCATGCTCCAATTATCATCCTTAACAAATTCTCCTCTCCTCCCGTCCCTATGTATACCCCCTCCCTGTGTCCTTCTTAACTGTACTCCCGTCTGTTCAGCTTTCCCTCTATGTGAATGCTGTCCCTCTGGTGTCCCATGGCCGATTGCTCTA
>NW_006923628.1:21550-22589 GCF_000298275.1 Orycteropus afer afer | reverse complement strand
TGAAAATCAGAGAGTTATGCAAAAATACCTCCTCATATACAGTGTTAAAAATTTTCTGGCATAGACAATAGCAAAAACTGAATTAAATAAACCTTTTGAGAGGGATTCAAAACTTCAACTGAGGTTCCACTAGTGACTCAAGATATGACCTTGTCCATGTCTTATAACACTGTTCATCTAATTAAAAGGTAGAATGTTCTTGGAAGCTGAGAACAAAGCACATAAAATCATCAGATATTAAGGTGCAATTAGGAGACTTAGCGATCAAGGGCTTTGCAATTCTACATGTAATACAAAATCCTAAATGAAAAATAAATTTTCTTCTCCTGGCCTAGTTCAATAGTCTCAGTATTCATCTCCCAACTAAATATCCAGATTATCTTTGCATAGTTATCTAAAGTTCATTACATGAAGACACTCTCATTTTACTGATAAAATTCATTTTTATCAACCATCATACAGTGTGAATTTCTATATCCACTGTAATCTCAACACCAAAGCAATATTATTTCCAACTAGTAATAGACTGAGGAAGGCAAAAAGATTAGTGCTAGATGAGGGGAAGGCTTTGCTGTGAATTTATTATCTTAAATGTCAATGGCTTTGCTTCCAGATAGCTTGAGTATGATGTGATTTATCACATCCATGAAGAGTGTAGAGATTTTGCTAAATATGGGGAGATAAAGGAGAAAACAATAACAAAAATACCCAATGAAACATAATCTCAGACAGCACTGGGAAACTGTTAATGCCTGGGAAAGAATTACAATGATCAGATGACTTACTTTAAGGAGTAATGTTTATTTATTTGTTTGTTTGTTTGTTTGTTTGTTTGTTTTTACTTTGTATCTACTTCATATCAAAAGGGCAGTCCTGAACTTCAGTCACAGCTTCAAGGGCTCTTTAAATTTTGAATAAGAAGAATTTAAATATGTATTAAAAGAATGGAAAACTTTTTAACTACCCACACAGATATTCTACTTATTGTCATTAGCATTATATAAGCTAGGCTATGGTGAGACTTGTCTCATATTCTCTG
>NW_006923628.1:20113-21450 GCF_000298275.1 Orycteropus afer afer | reverse complement strand
TGACAAAGTGGCTACAACAATGGGCTCAGACACAATAATGATTGTGAAGATGGCATAACACTGCGCAGAATTTCATTCTGTTGTACATAGAGTCACTGTGAGTCAGAATTGACTCAACAGTGCCTCCCAACAACAACAGTTAGGATGTACTTGGTTGGGTGGCACAAGTGGTTTGTGACTGGCTGATATCCCAAATGTTGGTGGTTCAAACCCACCTAGCAACTCTGCAGAAGAAAGACCTGACTGTTTCTGTAAAGATTACAACCAAAAAAACCCATTGGAGCAAGTCTAGTCTGTGACACATTGGGTTGCCATGAGTCAGGACCATCCTGAAGGCAGCCAACAATAACAACAACATTTAGAATACAGATTTGTCCCTTATGATGAAGGTCAGAATAGAACTTAGTATCTCTCTTAGTCAATTACTGTCAAGTTGATTGAGACTCATAGCTACCCTATAGGACCAAGTAGAATTGCTCATAGGGTTTCCAAGGTTGTAATCATTAAGGCAGTAGACTTCCCCATCTTTCTCCCATGGATCAGGTTGGAGGGTTTTAACAGGTGACTTTTGATTAGCAGCTAAGTGCTTAACCACTATAGCACTATATCTCTATTAGATAGTCCAAAACATAACAATCCAGGGCTAATGTGGTGGTTTCACTGTATTGGAATCAATAGCCCTTCTTTCTTTTTACTATTCTTACCACTAAGTCAATTCCAACTCATGGTCACCACATGTGTGTAGAGTAGAACAGCTCCACAGAGTTATTAAGGGTGTGACCTTTTGGAAAAAGATCACCAGGCCTGTCTTCCAAGATGCCTCTGTCTGGGTTTGAACCTCCAAATTTTGACTAGTTGTCAAGTACTTAACTGTTTGCACAAACTAGGGACTCCTCTTGTTGCTAAGCCATCTTCATTATTTATCTGCCAATCTTATAGTCTAAGATAATACATGTTTAGATTTTACGAAAAGTCAGTATATTTGGCCAATAAGATAGGAAAGGAAAAGGGAAAGACAAGGCCATGCTACTTATTCTAAAGGCACAAATCAGGAGTTACATATTTCTTTTACTTAGAGCCTATTGGCCAGGATGCAGCCATTTACAGCTGAAAGGGAGGCTTGAATTCATCATTACAACCATGTAGCCATGTGCGCCATTAAATTTCTGTTAATTTGGAAGAAATGTAGAATGGATACCTATGGGACAACTCTCAGTCTTTGTCACAGTCTACCTTTTTGCTCTTCCCCAAAAGTTCAAACCTCCTATTTTCTGACATAAACCCACAACATGAGTAGCCCATCAGGACATAATGGAAAGGGATGCACATCACCCAGA
>NW_006923628.1:15942-17010 GCF_000298275.1 Orycteropus afer afer | reverse complement strand
AACTTTACCAAGCATGTTATCTTTCTCCATGGAATAGTCCCTTCTGAAAACATGACTAAAAGAGGTGAGATTAAGTCTAGCCATTCTCACTTCCAGGAAGCATTCAGGCTGTCCTTCTTCCAGGACAAATTGGTTCATTCTTCTGGCAGTTCATGGTATTTTCAGTATTCTTTGCCAACACCACAATTCAAAGGCATAAACTCTCCTTTGGTATTCCTTATTCATTGTTCAGCTTTCATAAGCATATGAGGTGACTGAAAACACCATGGCTTGGCTTAGGTGTGCCTAAGTGTCTTCAAAGTGACATCTTTGCTCTTCAACACCTTAAAGAGAGGTCTTTTGCAGCAGATTTGCCCAATGCAATACAATGTCTGATTTCTCGACTGCTGCTTCATTGGATCTTGATTATGGATCCAAGTAAAATGAAATTCCTGACAATTTCAATATTTTCTCTATTTATTGTGATGTTGCTTATTGGTTCAATTGGGAGGATTTTAATTTTCTTTATGATGAGTTGTAATCCATACTGAAGACTGTAGTTTTGATCTTCATCAGTAAGTGCTTCAAGTCAAGCAAGCATATCGCAGGTGTTAATGGGCCTTCCTCTAATTCTAAAGCCATGTTCTTCTTCATATAGTCCAGCTTCTCTCATTATTTGCTCAACATAATGTTTCAATAAGTGTCATGGATGATACAACACTGATGCACACCCTTCTGAATTTTAAACCATATTATATTGCCTTGTTCTATTCAAAAGATATTCTTGGTCTATGTACAGGTTCCTCATGAGAACAGTAAATGTTCTTGAATTCCCGTTCTTTGCAATGTTATCCATAATTTGTTATGATCCACACAGCCCAATGTCTTTTTATAGTCAATAAAACACTGGTAAACATCTTTCTGTTTTTTCTGATTTTAGCCAAGATTAATCTGACATCAGCAATGATATTGCTTGTTCCACATCCTCTTCTGGATCCAGCTTGGCCTTCTGTAAGTTCCCTGTGTGTACACTGCTGCAACCATTATTGAATTATCTTCAGCAAAATTATTTTCACATGATATTAATGA
>NW_006923628.1:13143-14187 GCF_000298275.1 Orycteropus afer afer | reverse complement strand
TTATTCTTCCGAAGGTCTCTAAATTCAGGTGGGATATAATCAAAGTTATATTTTGACTCTCATGGATTTGTTTAAATTTTCATCAGCTTCAATTTTAACTTGCATATGATCAGTTGATGATCTATTCCACAGTCAGCTCCTGGCCTTGTTTTGATTGACAATGTTGAGCTTCTCCAACACCTCTTTCCACCAATGTAGTCAATCTGATTCCCATGTATTCCATCTGGCAAGGTCCACATGTATAGCTGCCATTAATGTTGGAAAAAAAATTGCAATGAATAAGTTGCTGATCTTGGAAAATTTTATCATGCAATCTCTGGCATCTTTTCTACTGCAAAGGTCATATTTCCCAGCTACCAATTCTCCTTTGTTTCCAATTTTCACATTCCATACACCAGTGATAATCAATTCATCTTGATTGCATGTTTGGTCAATCTTAGACTGCAGAAGTTGGTAAAAATCTTCAATTTTTTTATCTTTGGCTTTAGTGGTTGGTGTGTAAATTTGAATAAAGTTGTATTAACTGTTCTTTCTTATAGGCATTTGTATATTGTGCTATCATTGACAGCATTACACTTCAGGATAGATCTTGAAACATTCTTTTTAATGGTTAATGCATTGCCATTCCTTCAATTTGTCTTTCCTGGCATAGTAAGCCATATGATTGTCTAATTCAACATGGCCAATACCAGTCAATTCCAGCTCACTACTATTTAGGATACCAATTTTTATCCATTCAATTTCTTTTTATTAACTTTCAATATTCCTAGATTCATACTTTGCACATTCCATGTTCTGATTATTAATGGATGTTTGAAGCTGTTTCTTCCCATTTTGAGTCATGCTCCATCAGCAGATGAAGGTCCTGAAAGCTCTACTCCTTCCATGTCACTAAGGTCAACTCTACTTTGAGGAGGCAGCACTTTTCCCAATTACATTTTGAGTATCTTCCAACCTGAGGGGCTCATCTTTCAACATTCTATCAGACAATGTTTCAGGGCTATTATTCATAGAATTGTCTAGTAATACATCAAATAACATTTC
>NW_006923628.1:6140-10719 GCF_000298275.1 Orycteropus afer afer | reverse complement strand
AGGCTCTAATGACAGATCAGCCTTGCAAGGTATTTCAGGCAACAGCATAATGAAATATTTGTCTGTAAAACAAGGGTCTGCAACTATTCAGCTTGTAATAACAATTTCCTTGCTGACTTCCAGTACTCACTAGAAGGGGACCACATATTTTAGAGTTTTATTTTTTTCTTATTAGCATTTGTCTTCTGGGTACCATCTGTATTATACAGATTTGTAAATGTTAACAAAGACAAATTAAAGAAAATAGATATTTACATCTCTCTAATAATTGCCAAGAAATACATTCAAAATGAATACAGATGAAGTCAAGGACAGGAAATAATAAAAGTTAGATACATGTATCAAGTAGAAAATAAAGGAAGAGACAAAAAAAGAAAAATAAATAGAGAAATCTAAGTCAAAATGGTTTTCAAGTGGCTAATAATATTGACAAATGTCTGGTAAAATTATTTAAGTAATATAGAGAAGAGAAAAATTGTCAAATACTAAAATTTAATAGTTTGACATAACAGACACACCAATATTGAAAAGTTAATGAAAGGAAATTATAAAATAAATTTCAAACTCAAATGTTATGACCAAATTTTTTTAAAAAATAATGTCATTAATAATGTCAAGAAAGAGAAACATTCATAGTCCTGCAAACAGTAAAGGAATTGAATTAATCACAAATATTTGCACAAAGAAAGGTAAAGACAAAGGTGGATTCATATCGTAATTCTCTGTCCAAGTTTTGAGAAATCACCAGCTGTTTTCCAAAATGGTGGTACCATTTTACATTCCCACCAGCAATGGATAAGGATTCCAGTTTCTCCACAACCTTACCAATACTTGTTGCTTTCCATTTTTTTTTCATTGTCATTATAATTGGGGCAAGATGATATATCATTGTGGTTATGATTTGCATCTCCCTGATGGCTAATGATGTTAAGTATCTTTTCATATGCAGGGGTTCTAAAATTCTAATACAGTAATTAACTATTTTCATGGGTATAGAGGTTTTTTATGCATTGAATTGTGTTCCCCCAAAAGATATGTTGAAGACTTGGCTCCCTTTCTATGTCTTACCTGTGTCTGTGAATGTGACTTTATTTGAAAATAGGGTTTTTGCAGATGCAATTAGTTAAAATAAGGTTATGTAAAGATGGTGGCAGTGATTGGAGTGGAGTATCCACAAGTCAAGGAATGCTTGTGACCATCAGAAGCTGGAAGAGGCAAGAAAACTATTTCTTCACAGTGTTGGAAGAGAGCATAGCCTCACCGACACCTTGAATTTGAATTTCTAGTCTTCAGAACTCAAAAAACTCCCAAACTCACTGTCCCTGAGTCAGTTACGACTCTTTGTGGCCCCTCCTTGGGTTTCTGAGGCAGTATCTCTACGGAAGTAGATTGCCCAGTTGTCTTTCTGAGGAGTGGCTGGTGGGTTTGAGCCTCTAGCCTTCTGGTTAGCAGTCAAATGCCTTAGGCACTACACCACCAGAGCTCCTTGTCTCTTAAAACAATATACATTTATTTTCTCTAGTCTCCAGAACTAGAGAAAATAAATGTATATTGTTTTAAGCTGACCGGTGTGTGGTAATTTGTTATTTGTGTCTTAGGCAATGAGTGGTATTGTGTTTCTTCACCCTCATAGTGCTTCTATTCCTTGAGCATGAGTCTACTGGTGGATTCTTCTAAATGTGCTTAATCTGTAGTATACTTAGTGCACTTTTTCTATATGAACAGTGTTTTATATATAGTATACACTAAAAAATTATTAACTGCTTGCTATTTCCATGTAATTGTTTATATCAATATATTGACACTTTAAAATTTAGAATTATATTATTTTTTTTTGTCTTTCCATAGCACTTCTCCTGCTGAAATTATTGATGTGCAATATTATGTACATGAAGCAGAAGAATTTTAGTTTCCTAATCTCCATGTTTGTTGTTAGGGGCTCTCAGGTTGATTTTGATGCATAGTGACCACATATAACAGAGTAGAACTGCCCTATATAGTTTTCTTTAAAGGAGGAGATTGCCTGTTCTTTTTCCCTCAGAACCTCTGATAGATTCAAACTGCCAACGTTTTGGTTAACAGCCAAGCACTTACCTATTGAGGCATGAGGGCTTCTTTTTTCACCCATAGAGTACCTGATTTAGTAAGAATGAAATGAAACCTAGAAACTAATACTTTTAGTAAGTCATTCAAATGGTTCTGAGAGGGGAAGTCAGAGGTTCACACTTTGAAAAATTATCTTAATTTAAAGATATTTTGAAGCTTCCAGGTGTTTCATATCACATAGAAAAAATATTTGGCTTCTTGAATATATTTTCCAGATTGCCTCAAGATCTTGAGTTGTCATGTCACACAGCTTGACTAGAGACAGATATAAGTACCCCCTACCTTGCATCCAGAAAGTAAGTTCTGCCAGTCATTTTAGCTGCAGGAAGAGTTGACAAAAGATTAGAACTAGTAATTATTATTCCCCTGTTCTGAAATGGTCTTTATCTGTAGCTAAGTAGCTCTTAGGAATAAGTAGAATTGTCACCATTCTTTGAAAATAACAAAGAGAAAATGTTCCCTGTTTGATCTTTAGTGCTGAACTTCCACAGATCCTCAGAATCAAAAGGCAAGTGTATCAGCACTGGATGATACTTTCTTTTACAATATGCGGTTCCTGATACATAGAAACAGGAGTTAACAATAAGCAAGGATGCCTCACTTTATTGTCCTATGCTTTTATAGTATGCTATTCTGGTGAATTGGGTTAAGTTTGTTTTTGTACTTTCAATTTATATCCAGTCTTAAGGTAGAAAGTTGCTCGTATTTGTTGTTTCCTCTGCTAAGTAATATTTTATTTCCCTAAACTTGCTTGCATATGGGACAGGGTTTCAGCCTTAATACTCTGGAAATTAGTATACTGACTGGCCTAAACAATATTCAATAAATTTTGTTTTCCCAACATTTTGTTGTCCACCATTCTTCTGAATTTTAGAGTGTCAAGACTAGTTTCAGGGAATCTATTTATTAAAATGAGCCTCATAGGATGACTTCACCTATTATGAGAATAACTCCATCTTTTGTCTATATTTCATCACAGAGCTTGTATATTAATTTGAAAAAGTCTGTTCAATTAATAATGATGATCTAATTCCAAATTACACTATTTCATATGATAACTGTAAGTTGCCTATGTGTTGTTCATTGAGCACCATTTTGTGCCTCTTACTGCATATATTCCATACTACCTTGTATCAGAGTTATTTGTGTTCTTGATTTTTTTTTTTTAACTAAATATTAAGTTCATGGATTCTCTTGATGTTTTCTCTGTACCTGCACAGTCTTTTCTCTATGATAGATGTTCAAGAAATGTTAAACAATTTGACAATTTATTTCTGTAATGATTTCATTTATAAACAAGTTATTATCATAAATTCCCTCTAAAATGAAGATTAATTGATGTATTTGTTAATCAGAATGCCTCTGATAAGTGGGAGCTAAGAATATAATATCTGGTTCTAAGCAGTTGAAAAAAATAGTTACTTGTAACTAGATTTCTAATTAAAGGCAAAATAAAACTGAGATATATGAGAATGTTTATGAGAAGAGATGAGATCTGATTATTTCAGCTTATTGGCAAATAAAATTTTAATTGATGAAAGGATCAAGAATTAAAAGTTAATAATATCTTCTCTTTTTCTAATTTGTTTTTATTTTATATCTCACATTGTATATCTATTCAGAATGTCATTATTTATGTGAAAATATCACTGTAGATAAAGTTTATGATCTGTTCATACAATGGATTATAAAACAGATCAATACATGAAACCATAAACATTTATTAAGTAGCTTGATATAGGCATGACAATGCATAAAACTGATATAAAGAGGTGTCCAGTCACCAGATTGTCAGAGCCTTAGTATCTTCAAATTCTATCAAAATATCTCTGAGGATCCTTTGTTCTCCACATTCATGTTAAATTTTTCAAATGTCAGTGCAAATAGAAACAACAAATATCCCAACTTAGTGTTTGAAGGGGTAACAATGGCCCTCTTCTAAAACACTTATTCTAGAGTTGGCTGAAAATAGAAAGAAATAAAACATGGAAATTCAAGCTAAGGTCCCATAGAATTGAGCAGGAAACAAATGGTCCCAAAAAGCAACATATGTGCCAAGGCTGGCTTGACTTTGGCTGGCAAATTTCATTTGCAGAGTTGAGCATAGTTTTAGTGCAGTGATACAGAGATGAAATACAACAATTTAAGTGGTAGGTAGTGTATGAATTTTGGCTAATAGGTCCTTTCCAACCAAGAATAGGAAGTAAACTCTAAAAGGACAAAGTACCTAGTGAAAATTCAGAATAGAGTTCAGTAAAGAAATATGGTTCCAGAGTACAGTTTATCTCAATCCATCCATTCCAGAAGAGCTCAATTCCATAAATTCATGTACTAGGCAAAAAGAGAGTGCACACAAATAATTAGTAACATCTTTAGACTTAGGATGAAGATTTTCTGACTTCATTCCTGATTGAAGTGTGATTGAAAAAAAAAAAAAGATATATTTGTGTTAGAATATTTGGAACTCTTTTAG
>NW_006923628.1:2369-4115 GCF_000298275.1 Orycteropus afer afer | reverse complement strand
TTTTTTCTTAGAGTATAACTTTGCTGATGTCAATAATTGGTCTTGTTTGGTTTTGTATTATCAGCTTCTAACATAGAGCCTAAAATTAGATGAGTGGATACCTTATTTATGCAAGAACTGTGGAAGAAGTGGAAAAAATAATTGTAAAAATAATTTACATTTAAGATGCCTGTAAGACATCTGGAAAAGAATAAAAATATTAGATTGACACTAAACAGAGGATGTTGGCAAGAGATTTACTATTGGATCACTGGTGATTACATAGAGGGTACATATGAAGAAGGGTACAGCTTAAATCTAGCCCTGCAACAAAGTGACTCTAAGTGAAGCTTTCCTTGAGTGACAGAATATTTATCTTAATTTAGTAAGTAAGAATTTCTGATTAGAGCAGCTCAGTAAAGTTTTGCATCTTTTCTGTATAGCAGACCTTGTATCCTCCCCTAGGGATATAAAGATGAAGTTTGCAATCTAGTGAAAAAAAAGAGAATTTTATGTGAAGAGTAAGAGGCAGTGTGATATGACTAGAATAGTGCTACACCCAGGTGATATGGAATCAGAGAAAAGATGCTTGTTTTCAGGGAAAGAGCATGATTGAGTAACATTGTTAAGAAATACCACATAGAAAAGAAGATACCTCAAATGACTATTGAAATATAATTAGGGCATTGCCAGTTAAAGAAGAGAAAAGCAAAGAGAACATCAAGAGGGAAGGCACTAACCCAGTTGCCATATGATTTGTATAGAAAATAAGTTCTTCAATAATATCAGAGCATAACTTATCATGATGGGAATGCCTTTTGTTTCCTTTTCACACTCTGTAGAGGGTTAGGTAGAATCATTACACAAACAAACAAACAAACAAATCACTGTCATCGAGTCAATTCTGACTCATAGCAACTTCTATTGGGTTTCCAAAGTAGTAAATCTTTATGGAAGTTGTTTGGCCATTCTTCCTTCCATGGAATGGCTAGTGAGTTTGACCTATCTGGTTAGTAGCCAAATGCCTTAGGCACTGTGACACTGGAGCTCCTTTATACCATGAGGAATTTGTTGTGTCATGCTGAGAAGTTTGGACTTAACACATAAGCAATAGGTAGCCATGGGAGGCTGGGGACTGAGGAAAGAAGGCCTGGGAGCTTGGAGGCTGCTTTTCACTTGTGGATGGCTCTGTATTAAGACTAGGATCTGAAGAAGGCAGGCCTGGGTATCAGAAGCTGCTTTTTGCTTGGGTGTGGTTCTATATTAAAATGGAGGTCTGAGATAGGCAGGTGCAGAGGGATTAAGAACAACTAAGAGAGACAACCTTGTCTGTCAGATTGTCATCCTATGGTGGCTTACGTGTTGCTGTGAGGCTGGAGACTATGCCACCATGTTGCAAAATGCCACCAGGGTTACCCATGATGGAAAAGTTTCAGTGGAGCTTCCAAACTTAGACAGACTTAGAAGAAGGAAGATTCCATCCACTTCTCAAATGCTTGGCCAGTGAAAACCTTATGAATAGCAGAGAAACACTTTCTGATATATTACTGGAAAACTTCATGAACAGCCCTAAAACATTGTCTGATATAGTGCTGGGAGATGAGCCCATCAGTTCAGAAGGCTCTCAGAATTTGACTGGGGAAGTACTAACTCCTAAAAGTAGAGATGACCTTAATGATATAGATAGAGTGAAGATTTCAGGACCTCCACTGGCTGATGTGGCATGACTCAAAATGAGCCGAAACAGATGCAAGCATCCATTAATAA
>NW_006923628.1:0-1469 GCF_000298275.1 Orycteropus afer afer | reverse complement strand
GGAGAGTAGCTAAAGCAAATGGAAGAAATGACAAGATAAAAGAGCTGAACAGAAGATTTCAAAGAGCAGTTCGAGCAGACAAAGCCAATTACTATTATGAAATACAAAAAGACTTGGAGATGGAAAATCAAAGGGAAAGAACATGCTTGGCATTTCTCAAGCTGAAAGAACTGAGGAAAAAATTTAAGCCTCGAGTTGCAATATTGAAAGATTCTAGGGCAAAATACTGAATGATGCAGGAATTATCAAAAGAAGATGGAAGAGTCCCTATACCAAAAATAATTTGTCAATGTTCATCCATTTCAGGAGGCGGCATATGATCAAGAACCAATGGTACTGACAGAAGAATCTGAAGCTGTACTGAAGGAACTGGTGAAGAACAAGGCTACAGTAATTGACGGAACACTCATTGAGATGTTCCAACAAATGGATGTCCTAATGGAGACACTCATTCAGCTATTCCAAGAGATTTGGAAGACAGCTTCCTGGCCAACTGACTGGAAAAGACTCATATTTGTATGCATTCCAAAGAAAGGTGATCTCACAAAATGTGGAAACTATCAAACAATATCATTAATATCACATGCAAGTAAAATCTTACTGAAGATAATTTAAAAAGGATGGCAACATTATATTGACAGAGAGCTTCCAGAAATGCAAGTTGGATTCAGAAGAGCATGTGGAACAAGGGATATTAATGCTGATGTCAGATTGGTCTTGGCTCAAAGCAAAGAATATTAGAAAGATGGTTACTTGTGTTTTATTGACTATGCAAAAACATTTGATTGTGTGGATCACAACAGATTGTGGATAACATTGAGAAGAAGGGGAATTGCAGAACACTGGACTGTACTCATGTGGTTCCTGTACTTAGATCAGTAGGCCATCATTCTAATAGAACAAGAGGATATTGTATGGATCAAAATCAAGAAGGGAGTGCATCAGGGTTGTATCCTTTCACCATACTTAGTCAATTTGTATACTGAGCAAATAATTTGAGAAGCTGGATTATATGAAGAAGAACATGGCATCAGAATTGGAGGAAGATTCATTAATAACTGTGATATGCAGATGCCACAACTTTGCTTCCTGAAAGTGAGGATGACTTGAAGCACTTACTAATGAACATTAAAGACTACAATCTGCAGTATGGACTACATCTCAATATAAAGAAAACAAAAATAATTTCAACTGGCCCAATAAACAGCTTCATGGGGGATGGAGAAAAGATTGAAGTTGTCAAGGATTTCATATTACTTGGCTCAACAATTAACACCAATGAAAGCAGCAGTCAGCAAGACATCAGAATGCAAAACATCTCTTTAAAGTGCTGAAGAGCAAAGATATCTCCTTGAAGACTAAGGTGTGCCTAACCAAAGCCATGGTGTTTTCAATCACCTCTTATGCATGTGAGAACTGGACAATGAATAAGGAAGATTGAAGAAGAGTTGATGCTTTTGACTTGTGTT
>NW_006923627.1:30612-31384 GCF_000298275.1 Orycteropus afer afer | reverse complement strand
TACAAAGGACAACAAGTAAGAATCAGCTCTGATTTTTCAGGAGAAAATATGCAAGTGAGAAGGCAATGGGATGGTATATATAAAACCTTGAAAGAAAAAAATTTCAACCAAGAATTATATATCCAGCAAAATTATACCTCAAATAAGATGGTGAAATTAGGAGATTTCCAGATAAGCAGAACCTAAGCAAATGTGTTCAAACCAGACCAACCTTACAAGAGATGCTAAAGGGAGTCCTTTAAACAAAGAACCAAAAATAGCAAATAACAACTGACCATTAATACAAAAGATGACATAACCCAGAAACCACAGATATGGACATATCCAAAGCAAAATGAACTTAGAAGATTGTAAACAGGGAACCAGAGACATCAATTGGCAAGTGAGGACAACTACAAACAAAAAAGAGGGAAAAGATTGTGTAGTTACAGAACTTCTAAATGGTGAGGAAGTTAAGAACGTTGCAAGATAAAATGAACTGTCCTTAACTTGGGGATAAAATTATAAATCATAGGGTACCTCAAAGAAAAATGGTAAACCTTCACATCACAATAAAAAAGAGGACAAGCACAAATATTCAGAATATACTAAAACAATAGCAACAAAGGAAATGATAACACGATTCATAAATATAATGAGCTCAGCACAGAAAATAATATGGAACAAAGAACTAGGGACACCGTGAAAAAACACATAACAAAATGACAGCAACAAATTCAAACTTATCAATAATACCCTGAATGTTAATGGATTAAATGCACCACTCAAGAGA
>NW_006923627.1:27414-28249 GCF_000298275.1 Orycteropus afer afer | reverse complement strand
GAAAACTATAAAAAACTACTTCAAGAAACCATAAGAGATCTACATAAATGGAAGATCATCCCATGCTCATGGATAGGAAGGTTGAACATTGTGAAAATGTCAGTTCTACCCAAAGCAAACTATACATTCAATGCAATCCCAATCCAAATCACATCAACATTCTTTGTTGTTGTTGTTATGTGCCGTCGAGTCAGCCCTGACTCATTCTTTAGGGATATGGAAAAACCAATCACTAAATTTATATGGAAAGGAAAGAGACCTTGGATAAGCAAAGCACTATTGAAAAACAAAAACATAGTAGAAGGTCTCACACTCCCGGATCTCAAGACCTACTATACAGCCACAGCAGTCAAAACTGCCTGGTATTGGTTCAATGTCAGATACATAGGCCAATGGAATAGAATTGAGAACTCAGATATAGATCCATTGATCTATAATCAGCTGATCTTTAACAAAGTCACGGAATCCATTAAATGGGGAAGAGAATGTTTGTTTAATAAATGGTGCTGGCAAAACTGGAGATCCATTTGCAGAAAAATGAAACTAGATCTGAACCTAACACGACAAACAAAAACGAACTCCAGATGGATCAAAGACTTAAATGTGAAACCCAAAACTATATAGTTCCTCAAGGAAAATTTAGAGGGAAATTTAAGGGCCCTAATATATGGCATAAATAGACTATCAAGCATAATTCAAAATGCACAAACAACAGAAGAGAAACCAGGTGAGTGGAACCTTCTAAAAATTAACTTTTTATGTGCTTCCAAAGACTTCTCCAAAAGAGTCAAAAGAGAACCTACAGACTGGGAAAAAAATATTTGGTAATAACATA
>NW_006923627.1:22573-25608 GCF_000298275.1 Orycteropus afer afer | reverse complement strand
TGCTCTGTAAATCTTCACCCAAATCACAATAAAAAATAAAAATTAAAAAAAAAGAAATTAAAAAGATTAAAGCTGGAAACTGAAGTCCATCCTGACCAACTTTCAACCTCAGAAAAAATTCAGTTTTGAAATCCTAGAAAATGTTTACCTCTACCAATTCTCCCCAGATCTGTGGATTTCACAGATCAATACAATTTGGTTAAATAAATGCATCATCACCATTAAGTTGTCAGCTCTGGGCAGGAAACAAGATGGCATCCTAGTGATAGATCCCATCCAATCCCTTTACAACAGAGACAAAAAAAAAAAAAAGTAAACAGATACAGTTGATAATCTTGGAACTCTGAGTATCAAATGAGGGGTTAAAGAATTGGATTAGGCACCAATTGGAAAGGGAGACTGAATGAATAAAATATGATTGTGGGAAATGATAGAGCAGGGACACAATGCATCATTGTCATTTTGTGATACAGAATGCTCCATATATGGGTGAGGAGAAGCCAACTTCACATAATTCTCATTGGGACAGAGATTCAGTATAGACAGATCTGGAATGAAACATGGGGAAAATACAGAAAAGCAGGATCAGAATTCCAGTGGCAAGAGTGACCAGAGAGCAAGGATGGATCTAGTTAATGGGGATGAAACAATCCACTAGTACTGAGCCTTAGTCTTTTGGATTGAGAGCCCACATGGAAAGCAAGGCTTGTGGGATGGTGGTTGGAGACACTGGAATCCAGGACCTCCCCTTGATTGAGTTGTTCCAGGAAGTGAATAATCAGCTGCACTCATCCAGAAGTAAACCAGGCCCAAACTAGCGAACAGTGAGTGACCAGAGAAGTTTGTGCTACCAATTTCCCCACATCTCCCAACTTCTCCAATCCAATGACTAGGGACATCTCCTCTGCCTCCCCTTCACTTGCCCAGTTTTCTCAGATTAATTGCCCCACCAGTGTTCACCTACCCCACTGCAACCCGAGTGGACTGAGCCATACACCTGTGAATTGTGCTCTTTGGGCATGGTGCCTATGTGATTGACAGGTCACGTTCTTATAGAGCACAAGTAACAGGTGTCTTCTGATGTTGGAGGTACACACAGAGGCTGACTGTGTACCAGACTCCTGCAGCCTCTGTGGAAATGCACTCCCTCTGATTGCAGATGCACTGAGGCCAGTGGCACAAGTCCTAGTAGATACAGCTGTTTTCCCATCTTCTTAGAATCCCAGGGAATCTTTTAACCCACCACCCCTTTTTTCCTCTTTTTTTTCCATTTTCTGTTTTCCATTTCTCCTTTCTTTTGATTTACTTATTTTTCACTCATCCTCTTTTCTTCTTTTATTTTACATATTTTTTCTCATACTGTTTTTTATTTCTGCTCATCTAGCAATAAGTGGACATTGTTTTCCCACTCTTTATCCCCATGTACAATACCTACCACTTACTGCCTCACCCAGTGCACAAGTGCCCTAACCCACTCCTGACTACTGGATCAATGGCAGAAGGTGGATAACACCTGCTCACCCTGTTGGCAGCTGTTCATTACAACCAGCAGAGACCCACACCTACAATCCAACCAGTTACTCCACCCACCCAGAGATATATAATGCTGCAAAATTAATGACTAAAGTAGTACACACACCCACCTGACCAGATATATCAAAACAACATATCAGGGTGAAACAAACCAACACTTAATCAACAAATAAATACAATAACTCCAAAATGCCTCGAAAATAATAAGCAATTTCAAGTCATACAGAGAAAAGTATATCCTCAAAAATAAAATAAAGACAGAAAAAAATGAGAACCAGAGGTGTCAAGCTGTAAATGACAACTGCAAAGAAAAAGAAAAAGGAAAAAAAAAAAAAAAAAAAGCACTGCCTTTGATTCAGATCTGACTCACAGTGAATAATAGACCCCTCCTTGGGTTTCTGAGGCAGTATCGCTATGAAAGTAGATTGCTCAACCTTCCTTTCAAGGATGGCTGGTGCGTTTGAATTGCCAGCCTGCTGGTTAGCATTCCAATGCTTTGGGCACTATATCACCAGGGCTCCTGCAAAGCAAAAGGAAGTTATAAATGTTATGGTTACAGAACTTCCAAATGGAGAAAAAGTTAGGATAATATGAAGATAGACTAGATTGCTTTAAACGTAGGAAGATAAAAAATAAATTATAAGGTAATCACAAAGAAAATTAATATACCTCCTAACCAAAATAAGAAAAAGGAAAATCATAAGGACTTAATAAACACAAAATTAACAGCAACAAATAAAAACTGATAGTAAAATGAACGCAGCACAGAAAAATATATGAAACAAAGGAATTATCAACTCCACACACACAAATAACAAAAAATAACAAAAGAAAGACAACGGTCAATTCATAGTCATCAATAACACCAATGAATATAAATGGATTAAATGCACAAGTCAAGAGAAAAAGAGTGTCAGAATGGATAAGAAAACAGAACCCATCAATACACTGCCTAAAGGAGATTCACATTAGACAAATATAAAAATAAAAGAAAAATCAGAGGATGGAAAAATATATATCAAGCAAATTGTAATCAAAAAATAGCAGGAGTGAAAATACTAATTTCTGGTAAAACAGACTACAAGGAAAAAAAATAGTATAAGGGACAATGAAGGGCATTATAAAATAATTAAAATGTAAATCCAGCAAGAGCACATAACCATAATAATAAAAGACCCTCAAAATGCATAAATCAAGCATCAACATAATTGAAAAGAGAAATAGATTAACTGCATAATAATAGTAGGAGACTTTGATATACCACTCTCAGTGAAGGTCAGAACAAAGAGAAAGAAACTCAACAATGATACAGAAAAACTAAACAACATTATCAACCAACTTGACCTCAGGTTGTTGTTGTTGGGTGCCTTCGTGTCCTTTCAACTCATAGCGACCCCATGCACAGCAGAAAGAAACACTGCCCAAACCCATGCCAGCCCCACAATCCCTGCTATACTTGAGCCCATCATCACAGCCACCGTGTCAATCCATCTCATTGAAGG
>NW_006923627.1:18876-19517 GCF_000298275.1 Orycteropus afer afer | reverse complement strand
CACTATGCATCAGAAATGACTCGACGGCACTTAACAACAACAACATGTATATATATATATATTTTTTTTTTCAACCTCTCTAGGAATTTGTCCTCAACTTGCCTCCCATTCCTGTTAACCAACAAAGAAAGTTTCCTTCCATGTATAAAACTTTACTTGATATCTAACAATAATAGACTAATACAATATTTGTCCTTCTGTGATTGACTTACTTCACTCAGCATAATGTCTTTCAAGTTCATCCACACTTTGCGGTGGTTTGCAGATTCTACATTATTCTTCAGGGTTGCATAGTATTCCATTGGGTGTGTTTACCTCAGTTCTATTATCCATTCTTTTATTGATGATCCCTTAGGTTATTTCCATCTATTTGCTATTGTAAATAGTGCTGTGATGAACAAGGGTGTGCATGTGTCTATTTGTGTCCTGACTCTCATTTCTTTGGGCTATTTACCTAGTAATGGGATTTCGGGATCAAATGGCATTTCTATTTCCAACTTTTTAAGGAATTGTGGTACTGATTTTCACAGTGGTTTTATCACTTTACAGTGACCTGAGCAGTGTATGTGAGTCCCAATCTCTCCACATGGGTGCCAGAATTTGTTATTTTTCTGTCTTGTTGAACTTTGCTAGTAATGCTG
>NW_006923627.1:11064-18200 GCF_000298275.1 Orycteropus afer afer | reverse complement strand
TTTCTGCAAATGGATATCCTGTTTGGTCAGCACCATTTCTCTTCCCCCATTTAATGGATTTTGGCCCTTTGTCAAAGACTGGCTGATCATAGGTTGATGGATCTATTTCTGGGTTCTCAATTGGTGCAAAAGCAAATGTTAGTCCTCATTTTGTGGGTGTGGCTGCAGGAGGTACAGGTGTGGTTGGGTTGTCTGGGAAGGTTTGTTGTCTCCCACTCAATTATACAAAAATTTAAATTAAAAATAAAATAAAATAAAGACAACAAAAAACAAACCACATAAACAAGCAGGAACAATCATACACACAGATATATATGAGAAATTTTTTTTCAAAATATATTAAAAAGGATAAAAAATGAGATAATGAGAAAAAGAGAGGAAAAATGCCACAATATTTGGGGATGGAAGAATGAAAGATAAGAGCAAGAGTAAAAGAATAGTAAAGATACCATGGAAAAACTGCAAAAGGAAAACAAGGGATGGGATGGATCAAAAGAGAAAGAATTGAACCAGGAAAAGGAAAAAGGAAGGAAAAAAAAACCTAAAAACCAGGGACAGGAGAGAGAAATTAATAAATAGAAAGAAAGGTGGAAGATTAAAAGAATAATTTAAAAACAAACTAACAAAAAACAAACTGTGACAGGCCTGGTATGGCACCCAGTCTCTGTCAGGGCACAGAAAAGGATGGAATTCCTGTTGGTCAAGAAGGTGAGTGGAGGTGAGGGATGGCCACACCTCTGTTCATCAAAAGGTTGTCAGGTAATAGAGCATCAAGGGGAACGTTGCACCTTTTACTCGTCAGCTTCTTTTGCAGTTGGCCATCTTATCCTTGGCAAGTGGAACCTATTCTTAGGTTGCTCTCTAGGTCAGAATGCCACTCACATATATTTAAAATGGCCTTGTGGTTTGCAAATATTCAAAATTTTGGACAGCCAGCAGTCCATAGTTTTATTTGTCTCGATCTTTACTGTTTTACTTCCTGGTTGTCAGGTACCAGTGCAGTCCTTCCCCATGTAGTCTTTGGTGGGAAAAGCCAATTCTTAGATTGCTACTGGGGCTCATTTGAAAATATTCAAAATGGCTGTACCATCAGGACAACTGACAGTCCCTAGCTGATTGTTTCCTTCTTCACTGTTTTACTTTCTGGTTGTCAGCCACCAGGGCAGTCTTTGCCTATGTAGTACTTTGTAAGCAGAGCTGATTCTTCAGTTGCTACTGAGATGGACTTGAAAATACTCAAAATGCACCCTCAGGACAGCTGGTAGTCAGTCTGCAGCTCCATTTGTCTCCTTACTCACTGTTTTTATTCATGTTCTTCCACTGGTTGGTATTTAATCCACTTATTTATCCTTCCCTTCAAAACTCAGGGTTACAGTGTCATCTCTATTGGTTTCAATTGGTTTCTCATTGCTTTATACACAGGGTCTTGTGTACCTTGTCTGCCTATTCCACCATTTTGCCAGAACTTACTCCATACAGTTTTCAATGTTGATTTCTCAGAGGTAGATCATCAGATTTTATTTTTCCTTGAGTTGGATCTGAATGCCTTCAAACCTCCAACCTTTAGGATAGACAGTGAGCATGTTAAACTCAATAAGGGATGCTTCATTTTCAGTATATTTTTATTGTTAGTTGCCATGAAATTGGCCGTGACTCATGGTGATTTTGTGTATAAGAGAACTTTGCCTGGTTCTGCACCATCTTTACTTCTAAGGACATCCTGTTTATATTTCTTCTAAGACTGATTTGTTCTTTCTTCTCATAGTCATTGTATACTCAATAGTCCTTGTTAGCACCACAATTCAAATGCATCAGTTCTGTATCTGTCTTCTTTTTCCATTGCTCCACTTTCAAACGCATTATAGACCAGTGCAATTATACCCACAACTTCCTTGGGCTCCAGCATTTGTAAATACAAGCCTAAATTTCATCTTTAGTAATCATACCAACTGAAGCGCAAATCATTAAGTTAGATCATTTATCAAGAATAATGTTATTTTATGGTAATCTATGACCTTTATACCTTCCTTAATGAAGGCAAAAGTTGGCTAGCAACTCTCTCCTTAAAGTAAGTTTTCAAACGCTGGAAGAACATCTAGTCATCCCTCCCAAAAGTTAGGGTTCTGGTAGGAAATAAGTTACACATTCAAACTGGGAATTTTAGTTGAGTTAGAAAGAAAGAAACGATGTAGGTAGGTAGGTAGGTAAGGAATTGAGAAAGAGGGAGGAATAAAAACAAAGAAAGTAAAGGAAGAAAATCTATTTACAGAAAGCACAGGCAGGGTACCTTAGGGGTATATCTGGGGCATTTTGGTGCAGCCAGTCCACGGTAAATGCCTAGGGAGAAAATAGAGTAGATACATATCTCAACTTCACTATGTTTTTTTCTCTCTCTCTTTCACATCTCCTCCCAGGGCAACTCACTGTCAAAATCAACCAGAAACTTTCCTTGGATAAGTCTCCTCATGCACTAGAAACCAAATATCTTTGGATATAGAGTCAAGTATAAGAAATTTGCATTGTGTGTTTTGACTGGGACATTTAAAGTTTGTCAATGACTCCCTCTCTATCCCTAGATAGATAAATTGAAACCTCAAGCAAGTATCTGTCCTTTCTAAGAGATTATATTCTTTAGAATTTCTTATTTCACGCTATTTCATCCTATTATAATTTTATGTAAGAACAAATAATAATTCTCCATGTGTTTGGTTAATATACTTTGTAAAACCCCATGAGACTACCACAGTTTCAATGCAGTTGACACTGAATGGATTATTTCCAAGTTAATATGTGGTTCTCTCGATCACACTGCACTGTTGTTGTTGTTGTTGTTGTTATGTGCCGTCAAGTTGGATGTGACTCATAGCGACCCCTCCTTGGGTTTCTGAGGTGGTATTACTACAGAAGTAAATTGCCCAACCTTCCTTCTGAGCAGTGGCTGGTGGGTTTGAACCCCTAGCCTTCTGGTTAGCAGACAAGTGCCTTAGGCACTATGCTCACAGTGCTTCTAGATCACACTCCACTAGAGTTTGAAATAACAAACCACATTTCTCTAGTCCTTCCTTTTGTTCACTATTAGAGGACTTCAAGGTACCCTCATTATTGATTTTTTTCAACTTTTTTTTTTTCTCAATAATTTGTGGAACACAGTAGTTACATGTAAGGATTGTGCAGTCAGGAGGGACCTAAATTAAATACTGCTCACACAACCTATTAGCTTTTGACCTTCAAAAATTATTTTCACTTCTCTAGGCCTCAGTTTCCCAATAGCTAACAAAAAACTACCTTATGTGGTTCTTCTGAGAACTAAAAGAGATAAAAGACATAAAATATTTCAAAATAGTGCCTGGTACATAGGAAGTATTCAATTAAAAAATATATATATACCTATTTTTTAAAATAGCTAAGGTGCAAGATCTTTAAGCCTTTACTAGATAATGAGGTTCCCAAGTTATATGTAAACAATGGAAAGAAACATACCATTTCACCTTATTTTGTTATACTTTGTCACACTTAAGATGTTCTGGTGCTGTAGTAGATAAGTCATTTGGCTGCTAACCAGAAGGTCAGTGGTTCAAGCCCATTAGCTGTTCTGTGGAAGGAATATGGGGCAATCTACTTCTGTAAAGATTTACTTCCTCAAAAACCCAATGGCAGTCACTATGAGTCAGAATCAACTTCATGGCAGTGAGGTTTCCACCTAACACACACACTTATTATCCTAATTTCTTCAGATACTTTAGGGAAAACACGTTTTTCATCATTTACTCACGTTATCCTTCCTCAAAGATTCATAAATGAATGCATGGATATCTGGGAGCTCTGGTAGTGTAGTGCTTAAGGAATTTGGCTGCTAACCAGAAGGCTGGCAGTTCAAACCCACCAGCCATTCCTTGGAAGGGAGGTTGGGCAATCTACTTCCGTAGTTATATTATTGCCTTGGAAACACAAGGAAGTGTAGCTATGAGTTGGATCCGACTCAACGGCAGTGAGTTTTCTTTTTCTTTTCTTTTTTTTATTTTTATTTTTCTTTTGGTTTTGACTCAAGCCTGTTCTTCTTCTTTTTTTTGCTTTCTTCAAATGAAGAAAGAAGACAATTGAATTGTGGTGTTGGCAAAGTATTGAATTTACTATGGACTTCCAGAAAGACCTAATTCATCTTGGAGAATGTACATCTAGAATACTCTTTACAAGACAGTATGGTGGGAGATAATTTCGCTAACTCTGGACACTCATTGCAAAGACAAATTGCTAGAAAAGCACATGATGTTTGGTAAGGTGGAGAGTCAGCAAAAATGAAGACGATAGTCTTTAGAAACTATTCAAGCCTGGAACTGAACTCACCCCCATTGCTCAATCGTGAACAATAACATCAGAGAGGTATGCATTCCTTAGATTAACAAACCACATGAGTTCAATAAGGTAGCATTTACCCAAGGATAAAGCTCAGAAGGTAGGAATAAATAAGAAAGAAGAGTGAATGGAAACAGGGGACACAGGGAGGAAGAAAGAAGAGTGATATTTGTGGATGCAGTCAATGTCTTAGAGAGACACCAAAAATTAATGTGAAAGAATATATTTATTTGGATCTCTCATGGTGTACTGTCTAAGGTATTTGAATGCTAACCAGAAGACTGGTAGTTCGAACCCAACAGCCATTCCTCAGAAGGAAGGTTGAGCAATATTCTTCCTTAATGATACTGCCTCAGAAACCCAAGGAAGAGTTACTATGAGTTGGATCCACTGGATGGCAGTGGGTTTGGTTTGGTTTTTGGTTTATGTAAGTACAATTCAAACCAGGTAGCATCAATATGAACAATCAAGAAGGCACTCAGAAGAGTGGACAGTGGAAAGCAACTTATATAGGTCATTGGTATGCTAATTTATCAAGAGACAACAACAAAACGTGCAGAGTTCCACGTAGTTGGAGAAACATAAAGTCATTAAGATCACACCATACCTTTTCCAGTCAGATCCTGGGTTCAAATTCTTCTAAACTGTCTGGGCATAGATAATTATCTAAAAGAGCCCATTACTTGGGACCAAAGAGTATCCACTAAGCTTCTTACTGGGCTATTGTTTGACCTGAAGGTGATTCCAGGAAATAAAATACTTCAAGATTCAAAAAGGCACCTGAGGGTGGATGGCCTGGATGGATCACCCCAATTTCCTGAACACAAAAATCTTGATTTCAGGAGGTTCAGAACAATTTTGTCATGCCTTCCTTTTGGTCATGATTCTGCTACAGAATCTTTGATCACAAACATTCATTAAGGGTAGCTGGGCACCATCTGATTTTTTTGGCCTCCTGGCAAAGGAGATAGTTGTTAGTGGATGTACTCAGACTTGGAATGTGATAACTCCACCGGGCTCTCCTTTCTTCTGCCATTCTAGATGAACAGAGATCAATTATTGCACTTTGGATGGCCACTTCTAAGACTTTAAGACCTCAAGCATGACACAATGAACAAGGAGGCAGGATATTAGGACAATTAACTGAAACAATCCCCAAAGCCATGGCCCTAGGTCTTTAAACAAAGGAAACAAATCCTATGAAGTGTTTGCTTACACATAAGCAGCTTCAGCAACTGCTGTTCCTGTGCCTCAGCAGCAACTACATTTTGCAAAATCTCAGATTGTACATTAACACAACAACATCTATCAATGTAAAAACTCCTCATTGAGAGAATAGAGGAAATCTAATGCTATTTTATAAAATCATAGCTCAAACTTCAGATACTTCTCTAGTATGTTCTTTACAATTTTGCAAAACTTATCAATAGGAACTTCTAATTCAAGAGTTACAATTCTAAACCCATTTACAGTCCGATGATTTCCTTTAATGCAAGAATTAACTATTTCAGTAATTAATAGCACTATCCTGTAGTAACAATATTCTGCATCTTCTAAATCTTTTGATTGTAAAAAAAAAATTCTTTTCTGAAATTTTCATTCTTGTATTTCTTATTTTCTATTTTGGTTAATTGATTGTATAAACATATAAGAATAGTATAAGAAGTACAAGACCAAATATGCAGGAAAAAATACATTAGCTAGATAATGCAACAGAAGGGAGGAAAATACTTTCTTTTACCCAGAAAAATAAATGTTAAAATGTGAGTAATTTTCCCACATATAATCCATAGTAACCTCTTAGTTCACTCAGTCCTATGTAGGTAACTTTTGTTCTTTGCAATTTTGGATCAGCATCAGTTTTCAAACAATTCAGCTTCCACATAAGAGTCCTGGAAAACTTGATTTACTCTAGTTGCATCCATGTTAAAAATATTACAATATTTAAGTAAAATCTTATCTACAGATGATACATCTTAATATGCCCAAGAATAACTTAAAATAATAATAATAATTCTTGACCTAGGACTGCTGAAAGAAATTAATTACAAAAGTAACACAAAGCCAAATGATAGCAATTAAAAAAAATAGAAATATGCTGCCTACAAGAGACACACCTTAGAGATAGAGACAAAAATAGATTAAAAATCAAAGATTGGAAAAAGATA
This sequence comes from Orycteropus afer afer, assembly GCF_000298275.1. Taxonomy (NCBI): domain Eukaryota; kingdom Metazoa; phylum Chordata; class Mammalia; order Tubulidentata; family Orycteropodidae; genus Orycteropus; species Orycteropus afer. Next base: position 11,679 of record NW_006923627.1, on the reverse strand, counting down.
TATCAAGCAAATGACAACTCTAAGAGAGCAGGAGTGGCATTATTAATTTCTGATCAATTGACTTTAAGACAAAGACCACCAATACAAGACAAAGAAGGACATTATATAATCATTAAAGGATCAATTGAACAAGAAGATATAACCATAATAAATATATATGGATCCAATGAAAGAGCCCCAAAATACATAAATCAGACCTTAAAAGAGTTGAAAAACCAAATAGATGACTCCACAGTCATAGTGGGACACTTTAATACAACACTTTTTTTGAAAGACAGAACAACTGGAAAGAAACTCAACAAAGATGCAGAAGAGCTAAACAATACAATCCACAAACTGGGCCTTATAAACATCTATAGAGCACTTCAACCAACAACAACACAATATACTTTCTTCTCCAGTGCACATGGAACATTTTCCATGATAGATCATATGTTAGGCCATAAAGCAAGCCTTCATAAATTTTAAAACATCAAAATACTGCAAAGCATCTTCTCAGATCATAATGCTATCAAATTAGAAATCAAGAATAGAAGATCAACAGGAAAAGACTAAACACATGGAAACTGAACAACACCCTCCTTGAGAAAGACTGGGTAAGAGAAGAAATCAAAA
>NW_006923627.1:9904-10428 GCF_000298275.1 Orycteropus afer afer | reverse complement strand
ACCTAAACTAACACAGACTGATGTGGAAAAGTTGAACAGGCCCATCACAAAAGAAGAAATTGAACAGTTCATCAAAAAATTACCAACTAAAAAAAAAGTCCTGGCCCAGATGGTTTTACTGGAGAATTCTACAAAACATTCAGAGAAGAACTGATACCAATCTTATTCAAACTATTCGGAAACATAGGAAAGGATGGAATCCTCCCTAACTCATTATATGAAGCAAGCATAACCTTGATACCAAAATCAGGCAAAGACATCACTCAAAAGGAAAACTACAGACCAATATCCCTCATGAATATAGATGCAAAAATCTTCAACAAAATCCTAGCCAAAGGACTCTAACAACATATGAAGAAAATCATTCATCATGACCAAGTGGGGTTCATATCAGGTATGCAAGGATGGTTCAACATTAGAAAAACAATCAAAGTCATCCGCCACATTAATAAAACAAAGGAGAAGAACCACATGATCATGTCAATTGATGCAGAAAAGGCATTTGATAAAATCCAACACCCATT
>NW_006923627.1:9084-9681 GCF_000298275.1 Orycteropus afer afer | reverse complement strand
TGGCAGGATATATGATCAACATCCAAAAATCAGTTGGATTCCTCTACACCAGCAAAGAGATTGCTGAAAAAGAAATAAGGAAATCAATACAATTTTCTTTAGCTTCCAAAAAAAAAATAATAATAAAATAAAATAAAAAATACTTGGGAATAAATTTTACCAGGGACACAAAAGACCTCAACAAAGAAAACTATAAAAAATATACTTCAAGAAACTATAAGAGATCTACATAAATGGAAGAACATCCCATGCTCGTGGATAGGAAGTTTGAACATTGTGAAAATGTCAGTTCTACCCAAAGCAATGGATACATTCAATGAAATCGCAATCCAGATCCCATCAACATTCTTTTGGGATATGGAAAAACCTATGACTAATTTTATATGGAAATGAAAGAGACCTCGGATAAGTAAAGCACTATTGAAGAAGAAAAACAAAGTAGGAGGTATCATATTGCTGGATCTCAAAACCTACTATAAAGCCACAGTAGTCAAAACTGCCTGGTGTTGTTTCAATGACAGATACATAGACCAATGGAATAGAATTGAGAAGCCAGAAATAGATCCATCTACCTATAGTCAGCTGATCTTTGACAAA
>NW_006923627.1:3876-8722 GCF_000298275.1 Orycteropus afer afer | reverse complement strand
AAGGAGGATATTCAAGTGGCCAACAAACATATGAAGAAATGCTCACGATCATTAGCTATTGGAGAGATGCAAATCAAAACAACAATGAGATACCACCTTGCTCCAGTACTAGTAGCAAAGTTCAACAAGACAGAAAATAACAAATGCTGGCAAGGTTGTGGAGAGATTGGGACTCTCATATAGTGCTGGTGGGACTGTGAAATGGCACAACCATTGTGGAAAGCAGTATGTCGATTCCTTCAAAAGATGGAATTAGAAATACTATTTGACCCAGCTATTCCATTACTAGGTATATACCCTAAAGAAATGAGAGCCATGACAAGAACAGATATATGCACACCCATGTTCATCAGAACACTATATACAATAGCCAAAAGATGGAAACAACCTCGGTGTCCATCAACTGAGAAATGGATAAACAAACTATGGTACATACACACAATGGAATACTATGCAATGCTAAAGAATAATGTAGAATCTGCAAAACACCGCATAACATGGATGAACTTGGAGGACATTATGCTGAGTGAAATGAGTCAATCACAAAAGGACAAATATTGTATTAGTCCGTTATTGTAAAAGTTAAGGAAAGGTTTATCTATAGAAGGAAATTATCTTTGTTGGTTACCAGAGATGGTAAAGTGTGGTCAATGACATGAGACAAAGTATGTGTGAACTGCTGTATGGAAAGTGAATTTGCTCTGTAAATCTTCACCCAAATGACAATATAAAAAAAAAAGAAGGGGAAAAAAAAAAAGGAAAACACGTTTTCAATCATACTGATTAACCTGATTTTCAAAGAGCTTCAAATCTAATACACAATAATGTTGAGATGTAATACCATATAGTCAAATATACCAAAAATATACCAGGATTATCAAGTTTCTGAACACCTGCATAGTAATGAAAATAATGCTATGGCTGTTGTTAGGTATTATCAAGTAGGTTCTGACTCAAAGTGACCTTATGTACAACAGAACAAAATAGTGCCAAATCCTACCCCATCTTCACAAATTCCTACTAAATTTGAGATCATTGGTGAAGTCACTGCATTAATCCATCTAGTTGAGGCTCTTCCTCTTTTTCATTTAGCAAGCATGATGGCCTCCTCCATGTACTGGTCTTTCCTGATAACATGCCCAATATAAATGAGATGAATTGTCTTCATCCTTGCTTCAAAGGAGTATTCTGGCTCTACTTGTCCCAAGAAAGATTTTCTCATTCTTCTGACAGTACATGGTATGTTCAATGTTCTTCACCAACATGATAATTCAAATGCATCAGTTCCTCTTTGGTCTTCCTTATTCATTGTCCAATGTTGCATGTACATGAGGCAATTGAAAATAACATGGCTTTGGGTAGGCACATCTTAGTCCCAAAGTGGCATCTTTTTCTCTTTCTTTTTCTTTTTTTAACACTCTAAAGGGTTCTTTTGCAGCAGATTTTCTCAATGCAATGTCATTTGATTTCCTGACTGCTTTTTGGATTGTGGATCCAAGTAAAATTAAATCCTTGACAAATTCAGTATAGTCTCCATTTATTATGATATTGTTTCTTGGACCAGTTGTGAGGACTTTTGTTTCCTTTATGTTGAACTGTAATCCTTATGAAAGATTGCAGTCTGGTCATCATCACTATGTGCTTCAACTCCTCCTTAGTTCCAGTAAGCAAGTTTGTGTCATCTGCAGATCCCAAGTTTTTTATGAGCCTTCCTCCAATGCTGATGCCACATTCTTCTTCATATAGTCCAGCTTCTTGGATTATTTGCTAAGCATACAGATTGAATAAGTATGGTGAAATAATAAAATCCTGATGCACACCTTTTGTGATTTTAAACCACACAGTATTCCCTTGTTCTCTTTGAATTCCTGCCTCCTTGTCTATGTACAGTTTCCACATGAGCACAACTAAGTGTTCTGTAATTCTCCTTTTCAGTGTTATCCATAATTTTTATAATCCACACAGTCATATGCCTTTGCATAGACAATAAAGCACAGGTAAACATCTTTCTGATGTTCTCTGCTTTCAGCCCAGATCCATCTGACACCAGCAATGACATCCCCTGTTCCATGTGCTCTTTTGAATCCAGCTTAAATTTCTGGTTGTTTCCTCCTGTACTGTTGCAACCATTTTTTAATTGTTTGCAGCAAAAATTTTACTTTTGTGGGGGAAGGAAAAACAATATAACAGAAACGTGTGACTGGCATAGTATCACTAAGGAAAAGGTAGACAGAGAGCAGTGCACAAGAGGTACAGATAATAAAAGTAAATACTACTGCATATACAATAATGCATTATAAGTAAAAGTAAACACTAATCTATAGGTGATACACAGGTAGACAGGTAAGATCAGGCAAGGATAGATAAATGAGAACATACCCATAGCCATATACAGGATTGGCAGATGGTATTCTCATACACGTGTTTGTATGTGCTATAAAAAAATGTTCATATGCAGCTTAAATCTAACAGGAGGCAAATTTAGGATAGCTTTGTAGCCACAATTAAGAACTTTGAGAGAGTGAGCTATTGGGCCGCTGGGCACCATGGTCATGGGGGACATGATAATATAGAAAAATATTGTTCTACATCTTATTCTAATGAGTAGTGACTGGCATCTTAAAAGGTTGCAAGCAGCCATCTAAGATTCAAATATTTATCTCTCCTCTTCTGGAGCAAAGAGTGAAGAAAATCAAAGACATATGGAAACAGTTATTCCAAAAAGACTAATGGACCATGAGAACCACAGCTTATATGACCTGGAGACAAGGAGAACTAGATGATGCCCAGCTACCAATGCCAACCACTCAGAAAGGGATGAAAATTGGAGATCTTGGACAGAGTGGGAGAAAAATGTGGGACAAAATTCAGTATCATAATAAAGATCAGGAGTTTTGGTAAGATGGTGGAATAGGCAGAAAGACTGCACAGACCCTCTTCAACAAAGAAAAGGGGAACCAGTTAACATAGATACAGAAGATAATCCTGGATCCCTGAACCTTGAAGGGAAGGATATAGAAGTGGACAAAAATCCAACTAGCAGAAGAATTTGCATGAAAACACCAAAATAGGAGACATACAGAGCTGTGGTCTGGCAGTGATCCTGACAGTGAAGACAGCTTGGATGTTGCCAAGTTGTGGTAGGACCTAAGAATTAACCTAAAAATCAGCCCTGCTAGCTAGGGACTGCACAGAGGACTGCTCTGGTGGCTGGGGAATAAAAGGTGAAGCAGCAGCTAAGAGGAAGGCGGGCTGATCTGTGGACTTTTGCCTGTCCTGATGCTGCTGCCATTTTGAATGTTTACAAGTGGTTTGACCATTTTGGATATTTAAAGTGACAGAATTCTCCCAGATTCCAGGGACTTAAAACCAGGAACTGCTTGCTGGGAATCGCAATGACATCCTGGATTCTTGCACTACTGAAAAGGTGCAACATTCCCCTCGCTACTCTTATAACTCACACCCTCTTAGTGAACGGAGGAAGGGAGGCCATCCCTCACTCCCACTCACCTTCTAGGCTGACAGGAATGCCATCTCAGTCCGTGTGCACTGAGGGAGCCTGGGTGCCTCACTCCCTGTCCAGATTTTCCTTTTTTTTTTTTTTTTCGTTTTGTTTTTATCTGTTTTAAAACTACTACTATTATTATTAATTTTGTCCTTCTTATAATCACTCTTTATTCTTCCCTTCCCAGGTACTAGTTTTCAGCTTTTTTTCTTTGCCTTGTTTCTGGTTCTAATTTTTTTTCCCCCACTTTCTTGTGGATAACCCTATTCCTTGTTTTCTTTCTGCATTTTTCCCATTTTTTTCTTCATTGTGCTCTTTCTCTACTTTTTCTCTTATTGTCCTATCCCTAGACATTGCACTATCTTTTTTCCCCTTTTCCCTTTTTTGGTTATTGTTCCTGTGTGATTACATGGTGTGCTATTTGTCCATTTGCTTTTACTTTTTAGATTGTTATTCAATTGTTATTTTTGTCTACCTGAGTAGGAGACAGCAACAGTTCCCATATGACACAACTGCACCCACACCACATGAAGTTTCACTTACTGAATGAGAGTCACCATTTCCTTTTCCACCAATGAGCCTACAACAAACAACCACCAAGAATAGCCTGAATCATAATAGCTGTACTTCACAAACAGTTAACAGAGATCTAAATACAACAACATCACAATGTCTTGGCAAAAATGGGCCATCACAGTCCACACTAAGAAGCAAGATAAAGTGGTAGAAACAAGGGAGCAAGATACAGACCTAGAACACATCTCTGAGGAAGAAACAGAATTGGAACTCCCTGATAAGGAATTCAAAATAATAATATTTAGGTGTCTTAAAATGATTGAGCGACAGATAAAGGAAAACACAGACAAACCTCTAGAAGAATTTTGGAAGAAAATACAAGAACAAAATGACAAAATAAATGGAAAATTAGAAGTGATTCAAAATCTACACACAGGAATCCAGAAGAGAAATACTAAACTGTCAGAAACAGATAACACATTAGAAGGGCAAAAGAGGAGAATTGATGCAATGGAAGACAGAATTAATGAGATTGAAGACAAATACCTGAATACTTCTTTGGAAAAGGATGAATCAGAAAAAAGATCAAAACAAAATGGAGAAACCCTAAGGATCATGTGGGATACCATCAAAAAGAATAACCTACATGTCCTTGGAATTCAAGAACAGGAACAGAAAAATAAAACCACTGAGAAAATTGTCCAAGATTTGCTGGAGGAGAAATTCCCTATATGATGAAAGATGAGAATATATCCATTCAGGAAGTCCAATGAACCCCAAACAGGATAGACCACAAAAGAAAATCACCAAGACATACCATCATCA
>NW_006923627.1:2383-3776 GCF_000298275.1 Orycteropus afer afer | reverse complement strand
CAAAATCAAAGACAAATACAGAATCCTGAAAGCGGCATGGGAAAAAAAAAATTTATTTACAAAGGACAACCAGTAAGAATAAGCTGTGATTTCTCAGCAGAAACCATACAAGCGAAAAGGTAGTGAGATGGTATATATAAAACCCAGAAAGAGAAAAATTTTCAAACAAGAATAATACACCTGGCAGAACTGTTGCTCAAATATGATGGTGAAGTTAAGAGCTTTCCAGATAAGCAGAAACTAAGGGAATTTGTTAAAACCAGACCAACATTAAAAGCAATACTAAAGGGAGTCCTTTGAAAAGAGAACCAAAAATACAAAACAACAACCGACCATTAATACACAAGATGACATAACCCAGAAACCACAGCTATGGACATATGCAAAGTAAAATATACTTACAAGACTCTAAACAGGGAGCCATATACATCAATTGTCAAAGGAGGACAACTACAAACAAAAAAGAGGAAAATACTGTGTAGTTACAGAACTTCTAAATGGTGAGGAAGTTAATAGAGTTGCAAGATAGAATGGACAATTCTAAACTCAGGGAGAAAATTATGAATCACAGGGTAACCTCAAAGAAAAATTATAAACATTCACATCACAATAAAAAAGATGACAAACACAAATATTCAGCATATACTGAAACAACAGCAACAAAGGAAATGATAACACTATTCATAAAGAAAATGAGCTCAGTACAGAAAATAATATGGAACAAAGAAACCAGGGACACCATGACAAAGCACATAACAAACTGACAGCAACCAAATCATACTTGGCAATAATTACACTGACTGTTAATGGAATAAATGCACCACTCAAGAGATGGAGAGTTGCAGATTGGATAAGAAAACAAAACTAATCAATATGCTGCCTACAAGAGACACATCTTAGAGACAAAGACAAAAATAGACTAAAATTCAAAGGTTGGAAAAAGATATATCAAGCAAATGGCAACTGTAAAATAGCAGGAGTTGGAATATTAATTTCTGATCAAATTGATTTTAAAACAAAAACTACCATACAAGGCAAGGAAGGACATTATATAATGATTAAAGGATCAATTGAACAAGAAGCTATAACCATAATAAATAACTATGGACCCAATGAAAGAGCTCCAAAATACATAAATCAGATTTTGAAAGAGTTGAAAAGCCAAACAGATGACTCCACAGTCATAGTTGGAGACTTTAATACACCACTTTCTTTGAAAGAACAAGTGGAAAGAAACTCAACAATGATGCAGAAGAGCTAAACAATACAATTCACCAACTTGGCCTTAGAGACATCTATAGAACAATTCACCCAACAGCAGCACAATATACATTCTTCTCCAGTGCACATGGAATTTTTCCATGATAGACCATATGTTAGGCCATAAAGCAAG
>NW_006923627.1:0-1153 GCF_000298275.1 Orycteropus afer afer | reverse complement strand
TGAAATTGGAAAATGTCTTGAATCAAACAAGAATGAGAACACAACATACCAAAAGCTTTGGGACACAGCAAAAGCAGTGATCAGAGGCCAATTTATTGCAATAAATGCACACATCAAAAAAGAAAAAAGAGCGAAAATCAGCACTTTAAATCAACATCTCCAACAATTAGAAAAAGAACAGCAAGAAAAGCCTACAATCACCAGAAGAAAGGAAATAATCAAGATACCAGCAGAAATAAATGAAACAGAAAATAAAAAGACAATAGAAAAAATCAACAAGACCAGAAGTTGTTTTTTTGAAAAGATTAACAAAATTGACAAACTACTGGCAAATTTAACAAAGGAAAATAGGGAAAGATTACAAATAACATGAATAAGAAACAAAATGGGTTGACATCACAACAGGACCAACTGAAATCAAAAGGATAATATCAGGATACTATGAAGAACTGTACTCCAACAAATCTGAAAATCTGGAAGAAATGGACAGATTTCTAGAAACACACCACTTACCTGAACTAACACATACTGATGTGGAAAAGCTGAGTAGATCCACAACAAAAGAAGAAATTGAACAGGTCATCAAAAAATTACCAACAAAAAGTCCTGGCTCAGACAGTTTCACTGGGGAATTTTACCAAACATTCAAAGAAGAACTCACAGCAATCCTACTCAAACTATTCCAAAACACAGAAAAGGATGAAATCCTCCCTAACTCATTTTATGAAGCAAACATAACCTATACCAAAACCAGGCAAAGACATCACTCAAAAGGAAAACTACAGACCAATATCCCTCATGAATATAGACGCAAAAATCTTGAACAAAATTCTAGCTCCAACTCCAACATATCAAAAAAGTCATTAATTATGACCAAGTGGGGTTCATATCAGGTATGCAAGGATGGTTCAACATTAGAAAACCAATCAACATCAGCCACCACATAAACTGGATATCCACTTGCAGAAAAATGGAACAAGATCTGTACCTCACACCATACACAAAAACTAACTCCAAATGGATCAAAGAAACCTAAAGCTACAGACTTCCTCAAGGAAAAACTAGGGGCAAATTTAGGGACCCTAGTGCCTAAGGTTCAGGAGCTCTGGTAGCCTAAGGCACTTGACTGCTAACCAGAAGGCTGGCGGTTCAA
>NW_006923626.1:28719-29815 GCF_000298275.1 Orycteropus afer afer | reverse complement strand
CTACTCAAACTATTCCAGAACATAGAAAAGGATGGAATCCTCCCCAATTCATTTTATGAAGCAAGCATACCTTGACACCAAAACCAGGCAAAGACATCGCTAAAAAGAAAAACTACAGACCAATGTCACTCATGAATACAGATGTAAAAATCTTCAACAAAATACTAGCCAATAGACTTCACCAACATATCAAAAAAATAATACATTATGACCAAGTGTGGTTCATGTCAGGTCTGCAAGGATGATTCAACATTAGAAAAACAATCAGCATCATCCATTACATAAATAAAACAAAAGAACATGATCATATCAATCAATGCAGTAAAGGCATCTGATAAAATCCAACACATTTTCCTGATAAAAACTCTCAGTAAAATAGGAATAGAAAGGAAATTCCTCAACATAATAAAGGACATATATGCAAAACCAACAGCAAACATTATTCTCAATGGAGAGAGACTGAAACCACTCCCCTTTTGAACAGGAACCAGCAAAGATGCCCTCTATCACCACTTCTATTCAACATTGTACTGGAAGTCCTACCATATCATACTTACTGCCATCGAGTTGGATTTGATTCATAGCGACACCTCCTTGGGTTTCTGAGGCAGTATCACTATGGAAGTAGATTACCCAGTCTTTCTTCCAAGGAGTGGCTGGTGGGTTTGAACCACCAGCCTCCTGCCTAGCAGTCAAATGCCTTAGATACTACGCCACCAGCCCTGTTGTTGTTGTTCTTAGGTGCCGTGGAGTTGTTTCCGACTCATAGCAACCCCATCCACAGCAGAATGAAACACTGCCCGATCCAGCGCCAGCTCCACGATCCCTGTTATACTTGAGCCCAGCATCACAGCCACCATGTCAATCCATCTTGTTGAAGACCTCCCCCTCTTTCATCAACCCTCCACCCTACCAAGCATGACATCCTTCTCCAGGGAATGGTCCCTTCTGACAACATGACCAGAATAGGTAAGACGAAGTCTGGCCATTCTTGCTTCCAAGGAGCATTCTGGCTGCACTTCCTCCAGGAAGATCTGTTAGTTCTTTTAGCAGTCCATGGTACTTTCAGCATTCTTCGCCAGCACCACAACTCAAA
>NW_006923626.1:27350-27908 GCF_000298275.1 Orycteropus afer afer | reverse complement strand
GCCAAGATCCATCTGACAACAGCTATGATATCCCTTGTTCCATGTCCTCTTCTGAATCCAGCTTGCACCTTTGGAAGTTCTCTGTCAATATACTGGTGCAAACGTTTTTGAATTATCTTCAGCAAGATCTTACTTGCATGCGATATTAATGATATTGTTCTATAATTTCCACAATCTGTGGGATCACTTTTCTTTGGAATAGGTACAAATATGGATCTCTTCCAGTCAGTTGGCCAGGTAGCTGTCTTCCAAATCTCTTGGCATGACTGAATGAGTTCCTCCAATGGGACATCCATTTGTTGAAATATCTCAATGGGTATTCCGTCAATTCACGGAGCCTTGTTCTTCGCCAATTATTTCATTGCAGCTTTGACTTCCTCCTTCAGTACCATTTGTTCTAGATCATATGCCACTTCCTGAAATGGATGAAGATTGACCAGTTCTTTTTAGTACAGTGATTCTGTGTATTCCTGCCATTTTCTCTTGATGTTTCTTGCATCATTCAATATTTTCCCCATAGAATCTCTCAATATTGCAACTCAAGGCTTAATTTTTTTT
>NW_006923626.1:8925-26610 GCF_000298275.1 Orycteropus afer afer | reverse complement strand
AACTACCGGTGATTCTTCTTTGTTTCCAACTTTTGCATTCCAGTCACCAGTGATAATTAACACATCCTGATTGCATTTTTGGTCAATTTCAGACTGCAGAAGTTGATAAAAATCTTCAATTTCTTCAAATTTCAATTTGCCCTAGACCTGGTAATAAAGCAAGAAAGGGAAATCAAAGGCATCCAAATTGGTAAGAAAGAAGTGAAACTATTCCTGTTTGCTGAAGGTATGATCCTATACATAGAAAACCCAAGAGACTCAGCAAAAATACTACTGGAACTAATTGAGAGATTTAGCAAAGTGGCGGGATACAAGATTGACATATAAAAATCAGTTGGATTCCTCTACACCATCAAGAAGATTGCTGAAAAGGAAATAAGGAAATCAATACCATTTACAATAGCTACCAAAAACATAAATTACTCGGGAATAAATCTCACTAAGGACACAAAAGACCCGTTAAAAGAAAACTGCAAATCACTACTCCAAGAAACCATAAGAGATCTACATAAATGGAAGAACATACCATGCCCATGGATTGGAAGACTGAACATTGTGAAAATGTCAATACTACCCAAAGCAATCTATGCATTCAATACAATCTCAATCCAGATTCCATCAAGATTCTTTAAGGATATAGAAAAAAAATCACTAATTGTATATGGAAAGGAAGGAGAGCTCAAATAAACAAAGCATCACTGAAGAAGAAGAGCAAAGTAGGGGGTCTCATACTACTGGATCTCAAAACCTACTATAGAGGCACAGTAGTCAAAACAGCCTGGTACAGATACAATTACAGTCATATGGACCAGTGGAACAGAATTGAGAACCCAGAAATAGATCCATTGGCCTCTGGTCAGCTGACTTTTGACAAAGGGCTGAAATCCATTAAATGGGCAAGAGGTGGTCTCTTTCACAAATGGTGCTGGAAAAACTGGATAACCATTTGCAGAAAAATGAGACAAGATCCGCCCCTCACACCATACACAAAAACTAGCTTCAGATGAATCAAAGACTTAAATGTGAAATCTAAAAGTATAAATTTCCTCAAGGAAAACATAGGGGCAAAGTTAAAGGCCCTAATTTAAATAGACATAATAGGCATAAATAGATTGTCAAGCATAACCCAAAATGCACAAAATGTACAAACAGGTGACGATAAACTAGATGAATGAGACATTCTAAAAATTAAATTTTTATGTGCTTCAAAAGAGTTCTCCAAAAGAGTAAAATGAGAACCCACAGATTAGAAAAAAATATTTGGCAATGATGTATCTGATAAGGGACTTACCTTTTAAATTTATAGAAAACTCCAACATCTCAAGATGAAAAAGATTAACAATCCAATTATAAAATGGGCAGAAGACATGAATAGACCCTTCACCAAAGAGGATACTCAGGTGGCCAGCAAATACATGAAGAAATGCTCACAATCATTAGCCATCAGAGAGATGCAAAGCAAAACAACAATGAGATGCCATTTCACCCCAGCACTAAAGGCAAAGTTCAATGAGACAGAAAATAACAAATGCTGGCAAGGATGTGGAGAGATTGGGACTCTCATACACTGCTGGTGGGACTGTAAAATGATACAACCACCGTGGAAAGCAGAATGGTGACTCCCTAAAAAGCTGGAATTAGAAATATCATTTGATCCAGCAATCCCATTACTAGGTATATATCCTAAAGAAATATCCTAAAGAGAGCCAGGACAAGAACAGATATATGTGCACCTGTGTTCATCACAGCACTATTTATAATAACAAAAAGAGAAACAACACATATGCCCATCAACAGAAGAATGGCTAACCAAACTATGGTACATATACACAATGCAATACTATGCAACCCTAAAGAATAACCTAGAATCTGCAAAGCACCACACAACATGAATGAACTTGGAGGACATTATGCTGAGTGAAATAAGTCAATCACAGAAGGACAAATATAGTGTTAGTTCATTATTGTAAAAAGTCAAAGAAAGGTTTATACTGAGAAGGAAATTTTGTTGGTTACCAGGGGTGGGTAGGGAGGGGAGAGCACACTGTCAAAAAAAAAAAAAAAAGAAAGAAAGAAAGAAAAAAAATGCATTGACCCATATCACTTTAGTTTTGTGTATTTCACTGTACTAGTAGTAGTAGTAGTAGTTATGTGCCGTCGAGTCGGCCCCGACTCATAGCGACCCCTCCTTGTGTTTCCGAGGCAGTATCACTACAGAAGTAGGATTGCCCAACCTTCCTTCCGAGGAGTGGCTGGTGGGTTTGAACTGCCAGCCGTCTGGTTAGCAGGCAAGTGTCTTAGCCACTATGCTACCAGAGCTCCTGTATTTCACTGTGCATAAATTATATTTCAATGAAATGTATTTTTTAAAAAACAAGCATTAGATAAGTTTGCCTTTCCGAGTGACTTAAGGTGAAATTAGATAAACAAACAATTGTCTATCCATATATCAGATTCTTTATTGTTGAAGGTTGTTCCATTGAGTTAGTTGAATATTCAGGATTCTGTAAAATTTTAAATCCAATTATTGTTTCAATTGGTCAAAAATTTTCTGTCAATTCTGCTAAAAAGACAAGGAGGCCACATGTTCTGACCTCCTCTAACCCCACAAGAGGAAGACAGAATCACCATCAGTTGCCCAAGGCCTATTCCTGCCAGGCCAGACATGCTGCCTCCCTCCAGCCCTTTCACCAACCGTTCCTCCCAAAGCACCCACCACCTCTCTCCTGGTTCAATAATTCACTGCAGTGGCTACACAGAACTCACAGATTATGGGGTTTATTAGGGAAGCACCACAGGCTACAATTCAGGTTCAGGAAGAACGCTCAGTCTCTTTCCAGCCCGCTGTCTTTCAGCCAACAATCTCTCACAGTGTCTTTCCCAGCAGTGTGTGTCCCTCGGTGTCTCTCTCAGCAATGCATGTCTCTTGCATCTCTTTCCCAGCAGCGTGTGACTCTCAGAGGCCGGTCCTTCCTCAGCCAGCAGCCAGAGAGAGAGTTCTGCCTCAAGGAGGCCTCCTTTTGTGCCCGGCAGAGTGGCCAAACCAACCAATCAGAACATCAGAATTCTAAACACCTGAGAGAGTGCCAGCCTTCCAGAACATTGCTTTGTGCTGCTCCCAACAGAAATACCCCAGGTGGACAACTTTTACAATCAGGAGCTCCTCAGTTGCTCACAGGAAATGCCACCACAGAGTTTACAAAGACTTATGGCTAGAAAATCCATACTAAGAAATTTACTACACTGCATTTCAGAGAATACTAAGGAAATGATACCTCACTTGTCCTTAAAATAGCTCTAAAATCTGTAGTAATCAGAAAAACAAATACTCTCTTTGGAAGTGGATATTGACAACAGATTAGGTCAGTCAATTCTAGGAATTAATGCTCAGTCCATACAATATCTGTTGACACTGGGAATGAAAAAATTAAAAGAAAGACATACAAGTCTGTATATAAAAAACACTGTGTATCAAATTTGGAGTAAAACTATTGGGACTTTCATTTACTGATATACAAAACACAAAATGAGAAGACACACCTGTAAACATCCGTTAATAATCTGAACGTGGATTGTACAAAGTATAAATTGAGGAAAACAGGAAGCCATAAAAATAAAATGGAATGTGTAAACATCTATATCCTAGGCATTAATGAGCTGAAATGGATTGGTATTGACCATGATGTATTAGATAATCATAAGGTCTACTATGCCAGGAATGACAAATTGAAGAGAAATGACATTGCATTCCTTGGCAAAAAGAACTCTTCAAGATCTATCCTAAAGCACCAATGCTTTCAGTGACAAGATAATGTCCATATGCCTACAAAGATGACCTACAAAGATAACATTACTGTTATTAAAATTTACATATGAACCACTAATGCCAAAGATGAAGAAATTAAAGATTTTTACCAACTTCTGCTGTCTGAAATTGACCAAACATGCAATAAAGATGCATTGATAATTAATAGTAACTGAAATGCAAAAGCTGGAAATGAAGAAGGATCTGTAGTTGGAAAATATGGCCTTGGTGGTGGAAAATGATGCCAGAGATCCCATGACAGAATTTTACAACACCAACAACTTATTCATTGCAAGTATCTGTTTTTCAACAACGTAAGTAGTGACTACACAAGTGGACATCGCTGAATGGAATACCCAGGAATCAAATCAACTCTATCTGTGGAAAGAGATGATGGAAAAGCTCAATATTATCAGGCAGAACAAGGCCAGAGGCTGACTGTGGAACAGACCATCAATTGCTCTTATGTAAGTTCAAGTTGGAGCTGAGGAAACTTAAAATAAGTCCATGAGAGCCAAACTATGACCTTGAATATACCCCCACCTTTATTTAGAGACCATCTCAAGAATAGATTTGACACATTGAACACTAATGACAGAAGACCAGAAGAGTCTTCATACTTGAAGAAAGCAAAAGGTCATTGAAAACACAGGAAATAAAGAAAAGACCGAAAGAGCTGTCAGAAGAGATTCTGAAACTTTCTCTTGAATGTAAAGTAGCTGAAGTGAATGGAAGAAATGATGAAGTAAAAGAGCTGAACAGAAGATTTCAAAGGGTGGCTCAAGAAGACAAAGTAAAGTATTGTAATGAAATGTGCAAAGACCTGGAATTAGAAAACCAAAAGGGAAGAACATGCTTAGCATTTCTCAAGCTGAAAGAACTAAGTTGCAAGTTTTAAGTTGCAATTTTGAAAGATTCTATGAGCAAAATATTGAACAATGCAGGAAGCATCAAAACAAGAGGGAACGAATACACAGTCACTGTACCAAAAAGAATTTGTCCACATCCAACCATTTCAGAAGGTAGCATATGACCAAGAAGCAATGGCATTGAAAGAAGGAGTCTAAACTGCACTGAAGGCACTGGTGAAAAACAAGGATCCAGGAATTGAAGGAATACCAATTGAGATGTCTCAACAAATGGATGTGATGCTGGAAGCACTAATTCATCCATGCCAAGAAATTTTGAAGACAACTACCTGGCTAATTGACTGGTAGAGATCCACATTTGTGCCCATTCCAAAGAAAGGTGAAACAAGAGAATGTGGAAATTAGCAAAATAATATCATTCATATCACGAGCAAGTAAAATTTTATGGAAGATAATTAAAAAATGGTTGAAGTAATATATCAAGCTGCCAGAAATTAAAGCTGGATTCAGAAGAGGATGGGGAGTGAGTGATATCATTGCAGATGTCAGATGGGTTTTGGTTGAAAGTAGAGAATACCAGAAAAATACCTGTATTTTATTGACTATGTAAAGGCATTCTCCACAAATTACAGAGAACATTGTGAAGAATGGGAATTCCAGAACACTTAAATATGCTCACATGGAACCTGCACATAGAGCAGGAAGCAGTCATTCAGACAGAATAAGAGGATACCAAATGGTTTAAAATCAGGAAAGGTGCGTGCAGGGTTGTGTTCTTTCACCATACTTATTCAATCTGAGCAAATAATCTGAGAAACTGGACTATATGAAGAATAGCATTGTATCAGGATCAGAGGAAGACTCATTAACAACCTGCAATATGCGAATGACACAACCTTGCTTACTGAAAGTAAAGAGGACTTGAAACACTTACTGATGAAGATCAAAGACTTCAGTATGGATTATACCTTACATTAAGAAAGCAAATATCCTCACAGTTGGACCAATAAGCAACATTATGCTTAAAAGCAGATAATATTGAAGTTGTCAAGGTTTTCATTTTACTTGGATCCACAATCAATGCCCATGGAAGCAGCAGTCAAAAAATCAAACATTGTATTGCATTGGACAAATCTGCTGCAAAAGACCTCTCTAAAGTGTAGAAAAGAAAAGATGTCATATGGAAGACTAAGGTGTGCCTGACCCAAGGCATAGTATTTTCAATCACCCCATATGTATGCAAGAGCTGAACAATGAATAAGGAAGACCAAAGAGGAATTGAAGCCTTTAAATTGTGGAGTTGGTGCAGAATGCTGAATATACCATGGACTGCCAGAAAAGTGAAAAAAATCTGTCTTGGAAGAAATAAAGCCAAAATGCTCCTTAGAAGGGAAAATGACAATACTTCATCTCAAGTACTTTGGACATGTTATCAGGAGGGACAATTCTCTGAAAAAGGAAATCATGTTTGGTTAAGTAGAGGATCACTGAAAAAAGAGGAAGACCCTCAACAAGATGGTTTCACACAGTGACTGCAACATGGGCTCAACCATAGCAACAATTGTGAGGATGGCACAGGATCAGATGGTGTTTTGTTCTGTTGTCCTTAGGGTCATAATAGTCTGAACTGACTTGACCACACCTAACAACAAAAAACCAGTAAATTTTAGAGAAGTACATTAATTTACATCAGATTTATACTGTAACCATAGATAATGGCTCTAACATTAAATTTGTTGGTTTGATCAGAAAAATGGTAGTGAAATAGAATGGGAAATGTTAGGGCAAAATGACAATTTTGAACCCTCAGTGCATTCTGATTTACAGACATTAATCTTTGTATAGTGTGATGAAAGCAACAAGATTCATAAGAAAAGATTGACTAGTGTGATATATGCTGCACACACACTTCGATTAGTTATTAAAAATGCAATAAAGGATGCCAAATTAGATGAAGTTTTAGGAGAATGGAGTGAACTCATTCAAATACTTCATATTCTGACATTGTTTACCAAATTTTTGGAAAATAATTTAAGGTAAAGTATACTGGATTGCCTGAGAAGATGGAATAATATATTCACCATATTAGAAGCCATACTAGTATGCATAAATCTCTGGGATGTGTTAGTTGAGAATAATATGAAATGCAAGAGCTCTGATGGTGTAGTTCGGAAGAAAGGATGGGCAATTTACTTCCGTAGTGATACTGCCTGGGAAACCCAAGGAGGGGTCGCTGTGAGTCAGATCTGACTCCATGGCAGTGAGTTTGGTTTTCTTTTGGTTTCGTGGTGTAGTGGGTAAGGCATTTGGATGCTAACCAGGAGGTCAGTGGTTCAAACCCATCAGCTGCTCCATGAGAAGAAGATGAGGCAATCTACTCTGTAAAAATTTACAGCCTTGGAAACCCAGTGTGGGTCACTATGAGTCAGAATCAACTCAATGGCAATGGGTTTGGTTTGGTTTAT
This sequence comes from Orycteropus afer afer, assembly GCF_000298275.1. Classification (NCBI taxonomy): domain Eukaryota; kingdom Metazoa; phylum Chordata; class Mammalia; order Tubulidentata; family Orycteropodidae; genus Orycteropus; species Orycteropus afer. The sequence continues at coordinate 19,471 of NW_006923626.1, read as the reverse complement.
TACTTTTCTAATGAGAAATGAGCATACGTCAGATTAATTTTGGAAATTTTAAAACCTTTATAGAAAATTAAGGTGAGACTGCAAAGCACAATTAACCATTATGATGTTTCTCATATGTGAGTAAAAACTAAGCTAAGATTAAGAACTCAATACATTTTGCAACACACTGATTGAAAAATTTAATGCCAGGGAAGATGTTATCACTGAAAATAAGCATGTATCTGGAGCAGTTTATCTAGATTTTTGTTATCAAATTAGTTCTGAACTTAAGGTGATGGCCATATTACATTTAAAAAGCATTTGGGAAATGATAGAAACTCTGAAAAGGTGTGGTAGTGAAAGTGTAACAAAGGAAACAATTCAGGAAATAATCTCATGTCAAATGATGATGTTGATGAGAGGGAATGATTTTTCAAAATGAAAGAAAAACTAAATTGAGATCAAATGACTGTACTATCAGTATTGACTCTATATTAACAAGCTTTGATGGTATGCAAAGAGTTGAGAGGAAGAAAAGTATTACTGAATTTAAGGAAGAAATCTGTTCACAATACCCCCAATTACATGACATTGCTTTGGTAGTTTTGGGTGTACCAACTACTCAAGTCAGTCTCGAGAGAGCTTTCTCAGGGTTGAAATTCATCTTGTGAGACAACCAAGGGTAACTTAAATGAAAAAAGAGATATTTCTTCTTTTTTTAAATTTTTTTTTTTTATTGTGAGTTGAAAGAAAGTTGACAGAGCAAATTTATTTTCCATCAGCAGTTCAAATATACTTTGTCTCATGACATTGACTGCAATGTCCCACAATGCAACAGCTCTCTTCACACTTCCTCCCATAATTACCTCTTCCTTGTGTCCTTCCCTCCCATGTGTTCCTACCCTTTGAACTCTCCCTATGCATACACAGCCCTCCTATTCTCCCATGATTGATCTCTCCAAGGAGTGTATCTACCTAATGTAAATGTTCAGCTCATATGCCTGTCTTTTCTTTGTCTGGAGGCCCAGGATTGGATTTAATTCCAGATCTGAAGAGCAGCTAGGGGCCATACTTTCAGGGATTCCATCAGGCTCTATCAGATCTGGCTTAATCCTTCAATTTGTAAAAAAAGCACAATAAAACAAGGTATACCCGTGCATTCCTCAAGTTGTGCAGCCATCCTCATCCTCTTTTTCTGAATTGCTCAGCATTAACATAAACTCACTGCCCCTAAGCCTCCTATCTAACTTCTTGATTTGCTGTTGTCAATTTGATCACATATAGATAGCTCTTTCAAAAAGCACTATGCTCAAGATACACATTCTTTACTAAATAAGCTGATCTATTGTTTGGTTTAAAGAAGACTTCAGGGGATATTTAAAGAGGTCTAATGGCAAAGTAAGAAGCTCTGTTGGCTCATTGTCTAAGGCTTTTGACTGTTAGCCAGTCACTCTGTGGAAGGAAGATGGTCCATAAAGGTTGCCCCTTCAGACACCCAGTGGGGGTTGCTATGAGTCAGAATCAACTCAATGACAGTGGGTTTGATTTTTGGCATTGGATGGTATAGTGGGTAAGACATTTGACTGCTAACCAGAAGGTTGGTGGTTCAAACTCACCAGCTGCTGTGTGGGAGGAAGATGAGACAATCTACTTCCCTAAAGATTTACAGCCTTGGAAAAGCAATGGGGGTCATTATGAGTCAGAATCAACTCAATGGCAGTGGGTTTTTGGGGGGGAGGGGTCAGGAAATGTTTAAAGTTTGAAGATTATGTCAGGGCACTAGTATTGGCGGTTCATCCAGACTCAATGGCTCCAGAATGGTTGGATTCATAAGAACATGAGATTCTGCTTTGCATTTCCCTCCTTTTGATCAGAATTCTTCTGGAGAATCTTTGGCATATCAATCACTTTTAATGACTGCCCACAGTGTCTCATTTCTAAGTTTTTACTGCTATAACTATAACTCATTTAAAATGCACAAAAAAGACCTCTTTTGTGTGTGAATACCACTTTATTTTTTGGTGACTAAACTCAATATTTCCACAAATGATAGAACACTCTTGTTCCTTCACTCTGATCTGCTTTAAAAGTTAGCTTTATTTTGGGTCAATAGTTAAATTTAAGATTCTCCCCGTTTTGCTTCTACTTTTCATCCCTCTGAAGGTGATCTAATTTCCAGGGAGTCAAGGAGTTATCTTGGTGTGGGGGTGTTCTTTGCCATCTTCTGTCCTCACCAGCCTCTGCTGTATTGACACTTTATCTGCCTACAATTGAACATTGTGTCCTGATTTTGGCTGCTCATGTTCATGGTTTCCATTTTTACTCACAAGTGGCCTATGTTCCTGGGATCTTCCTTTTTCTGACCCCATGTCTCTCACAGCCACCAGTTTTCTCAGCATTTATGCATCTATGTTGTGACCTTGGGGACTCTTACTGCTTCTGGAGCACCATCTGACCATTGGATGCAGAACTGCCTTCATGTGCTTTGGGAAGAGAGGCATAAGCCCTGTAGGTCTGGGATGTCCTAAAACATTTTGGGAGGATTTCTATCACTACAAGCGTCCCTGGGTGGCTCAAACAGTTAAGCAATTGACTACTAACTGAAAGACGCCTTAAAAAAAAGTGCTGGAAATCTTTTTCCAAAATAAATTAAGAAAGAAAGAAAAGAAAACCCACCATGGAAAACCCTGTGGAGCAGTTCTATTCTGACACATATGGGGATGCAATGAATTGGAATAGATTAGACAGCAATTGGTTTTATTTTGTTTTGTTTTGATGGGGGGATTTCTATCATTACACCCATGGATTTTATTCTGTGAGATGGCTGAAGCAGCCACTAGCATCCACACTCCAATGTTGCCCATTCTGAATCTCCTCTTCCTACTTGCTTCTCAAATTCTCAGTTTCTTTCTCAATGGGAAGATTATCCTCAGATCATCATGATTTCTCCTTTACTCGATGGACAATAAAAACACGACTCAGTCTGCCAAGCTTAATGTTTTATTTTTGATGTTCATATTTTAAAATATATAGAAAATCCTTTTAACTTTAATAAAGAGTGAATCTTGGCTATTGTTTTTCTGTCTTTAAGTAATCCATTTAATTTTTTTTTAAAAAATAAATTAATTTCTTTGTTTTGGACTCTTTCTACTTTTCCTAAAAGAAGATGTTATGGATTGAGTTGTGTCCCCAGAAAATATGTTTCATAAATCCGAACCTCTATGTCTGTGGATTGTAATCCCATTTGGGAATGGGTAGTCTGTTATGTTATTTAGGCAGGATTAGTGTAAAGTGTAGAGGAGAGATGGGGTAGGATAGATGCCACAGCATATGGATTCTCCAAGGAACCAGGAATTGGAAGCTGAAGAAACAAGGACTTTTCTCCAGAGCTGACACAGACAGAAAGAGTTCTGCTAGAGTCAATACCCTGAATTTGGATTTTTAGCCTTGTAAGCTAGCATAGTGGCTAAGGCACTTGACTGCTAACCAGAAGGCTGGCGGTTCAAACCCACCAGCCACTCCTTGGAAGGAAGGTTGGGCAATCCTACTTCCGTAGTGATACTGCCTCGGAAACCCAAGGAGGGGTCACTATGAGTCAGGGCTGACTCAACGGCACATAACAACAACAACAACAAGCTGTAAGAAAATAAATTTCTTTTTCTTAAAGCTACCCACTTGTAGTACTTTTGTTATGACACTATTACTAAGACAGAATTTAGAACCAAGAATGGGGTGCTAATCTAACAAATACCTACAACTTGGAAGTGGATTTGGAATTGGGTAATAGGTAGAGGCTGAAGCATTTTAAGATGGCTAATAATAAAAGCCCAGATTGCCTTGAAGAGACTGTTGGGAGAATTATGGATGTCAAAGGAAAGTTTAGTGAGGGCTAAGAAGGAAGTGAGGAGAGCTACAGAGAAAGTCTCTATTGTCTTAGAGAATACATGTTGTTGTTGCTGTTATGGGCCGTTGAGTTGACTCCGACTCATAGAGACCCCTCCTTGGGTTTCTGAGGTGGTATCACTATGGAAGTAGATTGCCCAACCTTCCTTCTGAGGAGTAGTTGGTGGGTTTGAACCGCTAGTCTTCTGGTTAGCAGTCAAATGCCTTAGGCACTGTGCTACCAGAGCTCCTAGAGAATACATAAGGTGCCAGTAACAGAATGTTGCTAGAAATGTGTATGTTAAATGTGCTTCTGGTGTGGCTTTAAAAGAAAATGATGAACATGTGATTAGACAATGGAGGAAGGAAGATTTTTTTTTATGCAAAGTTTTTATGGCAAAGACTTTATCTAAATTATGTTCAAATGATTGGTGGAATGTAGAACTTGTAAGTGGTGAACTTGAGTATCTGGTTGATGAGATTTCTAAGCAAGACTTTAAAGGAGCTGCATGGTTTCTCCTTGGCACTTGTAATAACAACAAAATCCAGAGGATGTGGCCAATATCCAGAGTCTGGAGGGCAAGGCCATTGCCCAGATGGTCCCAGAGAAGAGAGGATTATTTTTAAAGCTTGAGAGCTAATCTAGTTTGTTCTGTTGGGTTTTGGATTTGCTTGGTGCCTGTTATCTCTTCTTTCTCTCCAATTTCTCCCATATGTAATGGAAACGTCTACCTTTTGCCTGCTCCACCATTGTGCTTTGGAAACAAATAATTTGTAATCTAGGTTTCACAGGATCACAGGTGAAGAGAAATTTTGATCTAGAATGGAATATGCCTAAAGTCTCTCCTATATTTGATTTAGAAGATGAGATATTGGACTTGGAGTTGATTTAAGCCTTTGGGGGTGATATGACAAGATGATTGTATTTTGGATGTGGGAAGGACATGAATTTTGGAGGGTCAAGAGGCAGAATGTTATGGATTCAATTGTGTTCCCTAAAGTACATGTTATAAATCCTAACTTCTATACCTACGGTTATAATCCCATTTTGGGAATGGGTTGTCTTTATGTTAATGAGGCAGGATTAGTGCAGGGCATATTTTGAGACAATCTTCTTTTGAGATATAAAAGAGATTAAACAAGTAAGTGAGCAAAGGAGAAATCGAATAAGACAGATGTCAACACATGAAGATCCCAAGGAACCAGAAAGCAGAAGCTGAAGAGACAAGGACCTTTCTCCAGAGCTGACAAAGAGAAAGCCTTCCCCTAGAGCTGGCACCCTGAGCTTGGACTTCCAGCCTCCTGAACTGCGAGAAAATAAATTTGTGTTTGTTAAAGCCACACATGTGTTGTATTTCTGTTATAGCAGCACTAGATAACTAAGATGGCAGGGTATCAAAATGTTTTTCCTGCTTCCTGAATGGAGGATGAGCAAGGAAGTATAGAATAAAGGCAACAGAATGCCCATAAGTTTAATACTAAGTCATTACCCTACTTCATAAATAAAGCTTAAATGTACATTTTTATACATTTAGTTTTTCTTTCTACTGAGTAATTTTTGTAGAATAAAAATCTCCATGCTCTGGATGAATGGGTCAAAGGGTATACACAGAGGTCTACATGGCTTATGATCTATTACTACATGGTAGTAGAAACTTGCTATAGTCATTACATGCCTCATGGGACTAATGCTACTTCACTGAGATCAATAATGATCTCTTAGTGGAAAAAGGAAACTACACACAGATCTCATTTTTTATTCTTAAGACAATCTGTATAGTACCACAGTCCCATTCTTTGAGGCAAAACCCTGCATAGTTTAGTACTTGAAGCTTGGACTCTTGTACATGTATGTGGTGATACTAGTAGAAGTGGAACATCTACTTGTACAATAAGAAGTATTTAGCAGGGTTGCCTAACTCCCTGACCCCAGACCTGGTCCTCCTACTGCTATGACCACTTGACTCCCATCTGCGGGCTCTGCAACCATTAGGTCAACCTTGCTGCTTGCTCCACTCATCATGCCTTATTTCTGAAACCTAGGTAGCTAAAGGTCTCTTTTTTTAAAAAAAATTAATAACTTAGTCTATAATTCTAAAATAACCCAGATCAAAGAAATCTGTCTGCTGCAACAACTCCAATTCTTAAAGAATTATTGACAATCTTTTTGGTATACTTCTTAATGTCTTGTCTTTTTCAGTAATCTAAGTGTTTTCATTCTTCTGTACATGTTTCTGCCACAACTTAATTCATGGTAACTTAAACCTTAAGAAAGGGGAGAATGGCTGACACCTAGAATAATAAAGTCCATTGTGTAGAGAAGAAGAAGTATGCAAGGAAATTCTTATCAAACAGGAAAATGAAGTAGAAACTAGTCTGGCAGGAAAGAAAGGGAAATTCAGAAATAATTCAGCAATTAATTCAGCAAATATTGCTTATTTACAATTTGCACTATTATCAATGGTTAGGATACATCATGAACAACACAGACAAAGACCCTTGTTTTTATGGAGCTTGGAATGTTGTCTGAATACAAAGGTGGGATTGTTTTTTCTTTTTAAACAAACAACTCAACAAAAGAAACTACCTGAAACACCAAATATAATGAGAGAGTGTTCAAGGGCATTGTGTTGCATCCCATTCCCCTGCTGCAGTCAGTCCAATGTAGTAGCCCGAGAGCAGCAGAGCACAAGCAGATGGACATGTCTAGGTGGAAAAGGTTTGAATTAGTATTCAGTTCCTCACAGGACAATGAGTAGGATATAGGAGATCCAGCAGCTCCCAAATGCCTAAAGAGGGGCATTTCAAAATGCAAGTAAACCAATAGATTGTCAGAATCCATAGTCTGGACAAGAACAGAGGACATGGATCATTGCAATTGGAGACCAAAGCCAAGTTCATAAACCTTAGAGTAGATAGTAGCCTGAATCTTAAAACCGTTAAGCAGGAGACTTCTGCCTCCAGCCAAGATGGAGAATAGGGACTGGATTTATCCTCCCATGTGAATCAAATGAAAACACAGATACAATATATAAAACAGTGGTTTTCATATGCTGTTCATCAGGTAACAAAGGCCAGAAATTCCTGGCAGAGGGGAGAATGTGAAGTGAATCCTATGATTTAATTAGCTTAGTGCCTGGTGTGAGTTTCCAGATTATAGCACAGAGAGAGGAGATCCAGACAAATCACACAACCCTCCTTGAGTTGAGAAGACAGGACAAGGAGTCTGGGTAAGTCAAGGAAGCTAAAGTTTGCAAGGCAAAGTATCAGAGAGAATAGACCTACACAGAGAGAGCTATGGAGATTTTCAGAAGGGGTCCCTTGAGTCTTGTCCTTAGCTAAATATGGATCAGTGAGTGTTTATGAGGAAAATACTTCACATTGGGGAAGGAACTACTCAAAAGGAGCAAAGGGAATGATCCCTACACATACAGAGGGCTAGGAATAATTTGTGTCCCCATCAGCTAGGGTGGAAAACATCATAACTCATGGGACATCAGGTAGAGTGCTCAGAAGTGTCTTACCTTATCAAAGGGGAAAATTAGGCCTATAGTACAGTTCTGAAACTTCCTAACAAAGCTTAAAATCAAGACTCAAAAGAATTAAACTGTTCCCAAGTAATTGTGTACCAGAACAAAGTTCAAGAACGTTTATAATAATAGAAAAATAGGAGTTCTGGTAGGATGATGAAATAGACAGACAGATTGCACAGACCCTCTTTAACAAAGAAAAGGGGACCAATTAACCTAGATAAAGAAGATAATGCTGGAGCCCTGAGCTTTGAAGGGAAGGATATAGAAGTGGACTAAACTCTAACTAGTAGAAGAACTTGCATGGAAGCACCAAAAAAGGAGATATACACAACTGCAGTCTGTCAGTGATCCTGATGGCACAGACAGCTTGGATGTTGCCAAGTGGTGCTAGGACCTAAGGATTAAGCTAAAAATCAGCCCTGCTAGCCAGGGGCTGCATGAAGGACTGCACTGGTGGCTGGAGAATGCAAGGGAAAGCAGCAAAGAGGAAGGTGGGTTGAGCTATGGACTTTTGCCTGTCCAGAAGATGCAGCCATTTTGAATGTTTACAAGCAGTTTGACCATTTTGGATATTTAAAGCAACAGCTTCTTCCCAGATTCCAGGGACTTAAGAATAGGTTCCACTTGCCAGGAACCACAAGGACATTCCAGACACCAATGACTAGAAGGGTTCTAGTTTTCAGCTTTTTCTCTCTTCCCTGTTTCTGGTTCCCATTTTTTTTTTCTTTCTCATAGTTAACCCAATTCCTTGTTTTTCTATCCGAATTTTTCACCTTTTTTTCTTCATTATTCTCCTAATCTATATATTTTTTTTATTGCCTTCTCCCCAGATATTGTGGGATTTTTTTTCTTCATTTTTTTTATTGTTCCTGTGTGTTTACATGCTGTGCTTTTTTTCCACTTGCTTTTACTTTTTTGATGGTTATTCGATTGTTGTTTTTGTCTAACTGAGTGGAAGACAGAAACAGTGTTCATATGACACAACTACACCCGCACCTCCTGCAGCTTTACTGACTGAGAGCCACCACTTCCTTCTCCACCAACTGGCCAATGATAAATGACCACCAAGAAGAGCCTGACTCACCCTTAACTGCTCTTCACAAATGGTTAACAAAGATCTAAATATGACAATGTCACAATGTCTCAAAGACAACAGACCATCACAGTCCACACAAAGAAACAAGATAAAGTGGTAGGAAAAAGGGAGCAGGATACAGACCCAGAGTATATCCCTGAACAAGAAGCAGCATTGGAAGTCCCTGATAAGAAATTAAAAAGAATTGTATTTAGGTGCCTTCAAAGGATTGAGAGTCAGGTCAAAGAAAACACTGAAAAAATTGAGGAAAACACAGACAAAAGCCTCGAACAATTTCAGAAGGAAATACAGGAACGAAATGACAAAATAAATGAAAAATTAGAAATGATACAAAATCTGCAGATAGAAATCCAGAAGATTAATACTAAATTTTCAGAAATAGGTAACACATTGAAAGGGCAAAGGAGTAGAATCGAATCAATAGAAAATAGAATTAATTACATTGAAGACAAATACCTGAATACGTCTTTGGAAAGGGGTCAATCAGAAAAAAAAAAAGATCAAAACAAAATGAAGAAAGCCTAAGGTTCATGTGGGATACCATCAAAAAGAATAACCTACATGTAACCAAAATTCCAGAACAGGAAGAGAGAAAGAAAACCACTGAGAAAATTGTCCAAGATTTGTTGGAAGAGAACTTCCCTGATATGATGAAAGATGAGAATATGTCCATTCAGGATGTCCAATGAACCCCAAATAGGATAGATGCCAAAAGAAAATCACCAAGACATATCATCATCAAACTCATCAAAACCAAAGACAAAGAAAGAATCCTAAAAGCAGCACAGAAAAAACAAAAAGTTACTTACAAAGGACAACCAATAAGAATAAGCTCTGATTTCTCAGCAGAAACCATGCAAGTGAAAAGGCAATGGGATGGTATATATAAAACGCAGAAAGAGAAAAATTTCCAACCAAGAATTATATACCCAGCAAAATTGTCCCTCAAATATGATGGTGAAATTAGGAGATTTCCAGATAGGCAGAAATTAAGGGAATTTGTTAAAACCAGAACAACCTTACAAGAGATACTAAAGGGGGTCCTTTGAACAAAGAATGAATAATAGCAAACAACATCCAACCATTAATATCCAAGATGACCATAACCCAGAAACCAACACAGCTATGGAAGTATCCAAAGTAAAATGAGCTTACAAGACTGTAAACAGGGAACCAGAGACATCATTGGGCAAATGGGGACACCTACAAACCAAAAAGAGGGGGAAAACAGTGTAGTTACAGAACTTCTAAATGGTGAGGAAGTCAAGATAGTTGCAAGATAGAATGTTCTAAACTTGGGGAGAAAATTATAAATCACAGGAGAACCTCAAAGAAGAATAATAAACCTTCATATCACAGTAAAAAAAGAGGACAAGCACAAGCATTCAGCAAATACTAAAACAATAACAACAAAGGAAATGATAACATGTTTAATAACCATAATGAGCTCAGAACAGAAAATTATATGGAACAAAGAAACCAGTAACCATGAAACAAAAAATACCAAAATGACAGCAAACAATTCACATTTATTGATAATTATACTGAATGTTAATGGATTAAATGAACCATTCAAGAGACAGAGAGTTGCAGACTGCATAAGAAAATATAACTTATTAATATGCTGCCTACAAGAGACACATCTTAGAGACAAAGACAAAAATAGACTAAAAATCAAAGGTTGGAAAAAGATATATCAAGGAAATGGCAACCATAAAAGGACAGGAGTGGCAATATTAATTTCTAATCAATTTGACTTAAAGAAAAAAAACACCATAAGAGACAAGGAAGGACATTATATAATGATTAAAGGAACAACTGAAGAAGAAGATATAACCATAATAAATATCTATGGACCCAATGAAAGAGCCCCAAAACACATAAATCAGACTTTTAAAGAGCTGAAAAGGCAAACAGATGACTCCACAGTCATAGTAGGTTAGTTTAACACACCACTTTCAATGAAAGATAGAACAACTGGAAAGAAACTCAACAAAGATGCAGAAGAGCTAAACAATACAACCCACCAACTTGACCTTATAGACATCTACAGAGC
>NW_006923626.1:5912-7795 GCF_000298275.1 Orycteropus afer afer | reverse complement strand
TTCATTATAACCAAGTGGGGTTCATATCAGATATGCAAGGATGGTTCAACATTAGAAAAACAATCAATATCATCTACTACAAAAATAAAACAAAGAAATAGAACCACATGATCATATCAATCCATGCAGAAAAGGCATTTGATAAAATCCAACACCCATTCCTGATCAAAACTCTCAGCAAAATGGAATAGACAGGACATTCCACAATATAATAAAAGGCATATACACAAAACCAACAGCCAACATTATTCTCAATGGAGAGAGACTGAAACCATTCCCCTTGCAAACAGGAACCAGACAAAGATGCCCTCTATCACCCCTTATATTCAACACTTTATTGGAAGTCCTAGCCAGGGCAATAAGGCAAGCAAGGGAAATCAAAGGCATCCAAATTGGTAAGGAAGAAGTAAATCTATTCCTATTTGCTGATGATACGATCCTATACCGAGAAAACACAAGAGACTCAGAAAAAAATCTTCTGGAATTGAGAGGTTTAGCATAGTGGCAGGATACAAGATCAACATCCAAAAATCAGTTGGATTCCTCTACACCAGCAAAGAGATTGCTGAAAAAAAAAATAAGGAAATCAATACCATTTACAATAGCTACCAAACAATTAAAATACTTGGGAATAAATCTTACCAGGGACACAAAAGACCTCTACAAAGAAAACTATAAAAGACTACTTCAAGAAACTTTAAGAGATCTACATAAATGGAAGAACATACCATGCTCATGGATAGGAAGATTGAACATTGTGAAAATGTCAATTCTACCTAAAGCAATCTATACATTCAATGCAATCCCAATCCAGATCCTATCAGCATTCTTTAAGGATATGGAAAAACCAATCACTAAATTTATATGGAAAGGAAAGAGACCTCAGATAAGCAGATCACTATTGAAGAAGAACAACAAATTAGGAAGTTTCACACTGCTGGATCACAAAACATACTACACAGGATTCAAAATGGAGTCTCACCAGTGAGCAGCATGCTTTTTTCCCCTCTGGCATCTAAGGACTTTGAAAACAATGTACAACAGTTTGAATTAGGAACTTTGGTGCTCTGAACATCTCACTGAATCAGAGTGCACCAAACACAGAAGACCAGAATTAGAGGAAAGGCACAGGAAGATTATTTAGGAAAGAGCTACTGCTGGAGGGTGGACAGGCACCCGAGAGAGACTGTTGGAAACTTTCCTGGGGCAGTCACTGTCTGCTGGGCGAGGGCGGTTGCCTGAGATCCCTGAGCCAAGAATGAAGTCACCTTATAGCAGCATACCTGCGACCACTACAATATTCCAGCAGGCAGCAGCAGAGACCTGCCTCCAGCAGCTGATTTTGTCAGTAATTTGGGTGGTCTGGGTGCAGGCGGGAACGGGCACCACTGCTGAGATTCAGGTGGAGATCTCACTGTTGTGCCAGAAAGGCTAGCTTCCTCCCCTCCCAGCGGATCACAGAGTGGGCTTGGGTCAGACTAGGAGACACCATGCTTTTCCTTGCCATGGATATCAGGACTGCAGGTCACTAGCAGGTACTCTGCCGACTCCAACACAGCTGAAATTGCACACATCTTAGGTGCCACAGGTGGTCAGTATCGCAGACAAACTCCAGAGCCAGCCATTAGTGGTCTGGTGGGATTGCGTCAGCACTGCAGGCAGACGGGACACAGAGAGCAAAGAAACCGCAGCTGAGTGTGGTCCTGCAAATTTTGCCTTGGAGCTGCACTTTGGTGTGGTGGGGCTGCAGAGGCGGGGTCTTTGAATGTGCCTGAAATTGGTGGAAATTTGTGACCTTCTAACAATAGGAATCTTTCCTGAGGTTGAGCCGCAGTCTTGCAAATAAATGTCATCAATAATAGCCTGCTCAAAGCCCTAGAAAC
>NW_006923626.1:4223-4677 GCF_000298275.1 Orycteropus afer afer | reverse complement strand
AATGGAAGACAGAATTTATGAGATTGAAGACAAATACCTGAATACTTCTTTTGAAAGGGATCAGACAGAAAAAAAATCAAAACAAAATGAAGAAAGCCTAAGATTCATATGGGAAACCATCAAAAGAAATAATCTATGTGTCATTGGAATTCCAGAACAGGATGAGAAAAATAAAACCACTGAGAAAATCATCCAAGATTTGCTGGAGGAGAACTTTCCTGATATAATGAAAGAGGAGAATATATCCATTTAGGAAGTCCAATGAACCCCGAAAAGAATAGACCATAAAAGAAAATCACCAAGACAAACAATCATCAAACTCACCAAAACCAAGGACAAAGACAGAATCCTGAGAGCAGCATGGGAAAAACAAAAAGTTACATACAAAGGTCAGCCAGTAGGAACAAGCTCTGATTTCTCAGCAGAGACCATGCAAGTGAGAAGACAATGGGAT
>NW_006923626.1:0-487 GCF_000298275.1 Orycteropus afer afer | reverse complement strand
GGGCCCTAATATATGGCATAAATAGACTATCAAGCATAACTCAAAATGCACAAACAGCAGAAGAGAAACCAGAAGACTGGGACCTTCTAAAGATGAAATTTTTGTGTGCTTCCAAAGACTTCTCCTAAAGAGTCAAAAGAGAACCTACAGATTAGGAAAAAATATTTGGTAATGACTTATCTGACAAGGGACTTATCTCTAGAATTTATAGAAACCTCCAACACCACAATAACAAAAAGACAAACAATCCAATTAAAAAATGGCCAGAAGACATGAATAGACACTTCACCAAGGAAGATATTCAAGCCGCAAACATATGAAGAAATGCTCATGATCACTAGCTGTTAGAGAGATGCAAATCAAAACAACAATGAGATACCATCTTGCTCCAACACTAGTAGCAAAGTTCAGTGAGACAGAAAATAACAAATGTTGGTGAGTATATGGAGAGATTGGGACTCTCATATACTGCTGGTGAGACTGTAAA
>NW_006923625.1:28118-28723 GCF_000298275.1 Orycteropus afer afer | reverse complement strand
AGGAGTGGCTGGTGGGTTTGAACCACCAGCCTTCTGGTTAGCAGTCAAATGCCTTAGGCGCCGCCAGAGCTTCCCTATAGCCTACTGTATGAAAAATTCGAGTCAGTGGTTTGTGGTGAAGAATGCCTGAACTAGTTCATGAAACTCGTGAAGCCATTGTGAGGCTTCAGGGGTTAGTGGGCTCGAAGGAGGACTCATCAGCCTTTTTAAGTCAGACCATGTGGCCATCAACACTGTGTTGAATATGTAACTTTGTATTTGGCTTAAATTTCCCTCTTAGCTACCCTTGTAGCCACGTCTCCGAAGTGTAAATCCTATGCAAGTGTTGGTAGTGTATCAAAGAAATGGAAAGCGATCATGATTGAAAATGAAGCAGAAATAATAAAGGGGTGGGAAAGAGGTGAAGCACCACTGGCCACTGGAAAAGCGTTAGGCTATTGGAACCATCTTACAGGATGAAGTAAGAAGGGATCCTGTTCAGGGCTGTGCCTGATGAGGCTACAATTATTGCTAAGCAAAGATGGTTTCATCATTGAGATGGAAAGACTGCTTTTTTCTATCTAAATTGTTTTAAGAATTATTTCTTCAAGTTTTTTTTTTTTTTT
>NW_006923625.1:22127-23038 GCF_000298275.1 Orycteropus afer afer | reverse complement strand
TCCTCTGCTTGTAACCCTCCAAGAGCTTTCCAGTATGATGCTCCTGAGAGAGCAGGGCCCAGGTTCTGTGAGGCCTTGAAGGTCAAGGCAAGGAGTTTGGCTTCTAGTATACCACACTGAGTTACAGGCAAAGGAGGGCCATGGTCTGATCCATGTTTGGGAAAGATGGGATAGTTCAAGGAGCAGAAATCAGATACAGCCTCAGGCTAGACTCCAGGACAATGATCCCTCATTCTATCTACAAGTGCTTCCTGAATGCCTACTGTGTGCAGGCTCACTGGCAGGGTATCAGCATGAGTGAAGCAGACAGGCCCTGCCCTCAGGTAGGGCATGATCTGGAAGGGGGACCAAAAAAAAAAAAGAAAAAAAGAAAAACTCACTGCCATCGAGTTTTTGGAATTGTAGTAACCCCCATTGGGTTTCCAAGGCTGTAAATCTTTATGGAAGTAGAGTGCCCCATCTTCCTTCCACAGAATAACTGGTGGGTTTGAATCACTGACCATTTGGTTAACAGCCAAATGTCTTAGGTCCTACACCACCAGAGTTCCTTGGAGGGGGGACAGACATTCATTAAATGGTCACACAGACATTGATACACTGACTAGTGCTGGGAAAGAGATGCCTGGCAGTCTTGGGTCGTCCAGAAATACTTCCTGGGAGGATTTTCAGCAGAGAGCTCAAGGCTGAGTGCATGGTAACTAAACCAGTTGCTGTCAAATGGATTCTGCCGCATGGCAGCCTGCTGTGTTCAGGGCAGACGTGCACTCCATAGGGTTTCCAAGGCTGTGACATTTAAGGAGCACATCAGCAGGCCTTTCTTCTGAGGTGCTTCTGACTGGGCTTGAACCCCCAACCTTCCAGTTAGCAGTCAAGTGCTTAATAATTCGTGCCACCCAAGGTCTCCTGGAGAA
>NW_006923625.1:19636-21182 GCF_000298275.1 Orycteropus afer afer | reverse complement strand
TCTGGTAGCACGGTGCCTAAGACACTTGACTGCTAACCAGAAGGCTGGTGGTTCAAACCCACCAGCCACTCCTCGGAAGGAAGGTTGGGCAATCTACTTCAGTAGTGATACTGCCTCAGAAGCCCAAGGAAGGGTCGCTCTGAGTCGGATCCAACTCGATGGCAAATAACATAACAACAGCTGGACAATGAATAAGGAAGACTGCAGAAGAATTGATGCATTTGAATTATAGTGTTGAAGCATTAACCAGGGCAAGGAAGGCAGAGAGGGAAGATGATCCAGAGGCCTGAACATGCCAGGGGACAGGAGACTCTGGGGAGTTAGAACAGGGCCAAGGTAGCCAGAGTGTGGTCGGGAGTTGGGAGGACGATGGTGACCATGACGATGAGTTGGTGAGGCCAGTGCAGGGGCCGGGCTCACGGGCCAACACCAGGCTGGGTTCTTCATCCCAGACAAAGTGGGAAGGCACCAGAGAGCCTTAAACTGAAGAGAGGGCTCCTGATTGGAGTTGTGTTTTACAACAGTGTCAACATGAGCAAGAAAACAAAAGCCAGGGAACCCAGCCTGGGCCTGGGTAACCTATCAGGAATTCACAAAACTGAACTGGCAAATGGGGATGGAGACTCTCAGGCTCCAAGTGGCAGAGCCAGCAACAGCTGTGGGAAAGGTATGGCCCAGGGTGGCATGCGGTTAGTCCAGAGGCATCCATGGGCCCAGCCCCCTCCTTCTGGGCACCAGGGTGTGGCCCAGCCCTCTGACATGCAGGCGCCAAGAAGCATGAGTAGTTCCTTCTACATGCGTGACAACCACAGCCTTTGGTCTTGATGAATAGATTATGTTGATTCATGGCATTGGACTTCAAATCACAGAACTGCAGTCTGGCTCAGGATACTTCACTGGGGAGTAAAGAGATAGCTGGTCAACAAACAGCAGTGAATCTCCCCCTCCTTCACCACTGGAAACTCTGTCAAGTTGCCATTGGTTTGCCCATCCCAGGAGAGCTCTGTTTTCCTGCTTGGCTTGTTGGGGCTCAAGCACCTTTGTATGCAAAGAACAGCAGGCAGCAGACTGGGAGCAGAAGGAGGCCTCCCACTCTCATGGGGGCTCCAGAACAGTGGTGGGGGTTGTTTTCAGTTTTATTGAAATGGAATTCATATCCCATGTAATCCACCCATTTAATGTGTACAATGGTGTAAGTACACCTACAGAGTTGTGTCATCTTCCTTACAATCAGTCTTGGGACATTTTCATCACCCCTAAAAAGAAATCTTGTATCCATTAGCAGCCACACCCCATTCTCCCTCCAGCCCCCCAGCCCCTAGCAACTGCTAATCTGCATTCTGTCTCTATGGACTTGTTTATTCTGGATATCTCAAGTGGACTCATACAAAACGTGACTTTTTCCTGTCTGGTTTCTTTCACTTGGCATAATGTCTCCAAGATTCTTCCATGTCGTAGCATGTATCAGTCCTTCATTCCTTCTTTTGGTCAACTGGTACTTCATTTTATGGATATACTGCGTTTTGATTTATCCATTCATCCAGTC